>NW_010524115.1:46205-73656 GCF_000687285.1 Phaethon lepturus
AAGACTCTGCATCTCCTTTTTACTCTCATGTCCCGTCAGAGTCAAAATTGTGGTGCTTGAGCTGTTACCATGGCCTGGGCCCAGTATACTGAAATGCTCCGAGATGAAAGGAGTGGTGGAGAGCTCCATTTGTCAGGAATAATGAACTTTGCAACGTTTGCATAAGAGAGCTTGCTTGGCTGTGTGTATACTGTTGTTATGAGGTTGTTCTACATCAGCAGGGTAACAGCTCAAGTATGTACCAGCCTAAATTTCTTTCTTTTCTTCTGCCTAAATTTCACAATCTGGAGAGTCACCTGGTTCTCTCCAAAGTAGAGCTATAGAGAGCTAGAACAAAGACTTTGTGTGTGACTGAGTGGGCTTGATTGAAAGTTGAAGAAGCACACTAACGTGAGAGCATAGGCATATCTTTGGGAGACAAGTCCTAGATTACAGCGAATTCCCACATTAGCTGAGGACCTTGACAAACTTTTACAGATGTTTGCTGCAAGAAGTCTTGGTTTTCTTCTGTTTTCTCTTACTTGAACACATACACTTAAAACCCAAGACTGAGTTGGGAAGGCCACAGCAAGTGAACAGAATGAAATGCTCTCTTTTAAGGCATTTTCAAGAAAGGAACCAGAAGCCACACTAAGCACCTTTGTCCTGGCGAGGTATTTATCATCTTCAGTTTTATCAGAAGATGATACAGAGTCTCACTCCAGCAAACCGTATGTCTGGAGTTAAGCCCAAGTTATTACCAAGGACTCAAGAGCAATTATTCATATCCTTGAAGATGCTCAAATATGGTAATGAAGGTGGTATAAGAATAGTCTTATCAAGCTCCTAGTTAATTTTTAAAGCTGATTTCTCAAGTATGTGTTGGTGGGAAGGTAGTAGCAAGTTTATGCTCCCTTTTTACTTAGGTGTATGTTCATCTGCTCAAGGTCTAAGTTCATCTGTTATGGATTGTTATCCTTTACGTCTTTCCTTATGATACCGTTCTTAGCTGTTCTTATCAGTTTACTTTTTCTTCTCTGAATGCCGCTGAATTTGAGCCCGCAACAGAATCCTTACTTGGTTTTCTTTTTTTTTTCTTTTTTTCTGTCTCTTTCTAAGCAAGAGCTGCAAATAAGAAAGAATTCTATTTTCTGATTTTTGTCTGCCTTGTGTATCTATAGATGTGGAGTATTCATTCAAAATCTACTAAAACTGTGTGTGTGAAGTTGAAATTTAAGAGGTTTACATTAACAGCAAAGGGTCAAATTCAGCACTGATATAAAGCAAATGAAGTTCATTTTCTAATTTAAGAGTGGCATGATATTATGGCTTCCATACGCTTTCTGCTTAGGAAGCTCCCTGCACAGTGTATTGTTTTAAAGAAGTATTCTGCTTCCCGGGGACAATTCCAGGGAATGCTGCTTTTTCGTAATTCAAGGAGCAGTTTTGCTTGCTAAGTTGGACAAGTTTGTGTACCGTAGTGTGTGAGGGGTTTGTTTACACAGGCTGCCTGGAAAGCAAAAGGCAGCCTTTTAAATAGAGCCATCGGGTAATGCAGACTCTGGTGACAGTCTGTGGTGAGCCACCTTTTTACTGAGCTTTGTGCTTCTGTGGTTTTATAAGTATTCCTGGACCACTTAGAGGAGAGGTGAGTCTCTTGAGTCTCCACTGCTGTTCCCACCTCACCCACTTAATACGCTTTTCTTTCAGTTTCTGTCTTGAACCCTTTCCTTGGAGTGACCACTTGCTTATTTTTAGGGACTTAATTTTAGTTTCTCAAAGCATTTAAACTATGCTGTTTATTTTGGACTCATACACCACTTGGAAAGCCTTCGCAGGCAAAACTCCCAATACCAAATTTATACATCAAAATCTTTTCAGAGTGATACCCCTAACTAAAAAGTCCAAACTCTGTTTTTAATAATGGGTTTGACACATAATTTGGAATTTTGTACTTAAATAGTGTTTTGCCTTCCTTATAAAGGAAAATAATTTTTTTAACCATTAGTGATGTTTTGTTTTACAGTATTATAAGATAATGTTATGCTTTTCTTCAGTGTCAGTATGGCAGGCAGGGGCAAATCATAGCTAAAGAAGAAACGGTGTGTTCAGGAGTCTGGCATCTGGCCTCTTGAAAAAATCAGCTTTAGTTTTATGATATCTTGCTACCTACATGTTTCTTATTTTTTAGGAAAAAACCTGAAAAATGAACAGTTTTATCTGTGAGGTCTCATGTTGTAAAGATCTTGACTTTACAGCTGAGTACAACTTTGTTTTCACAGAGACCTTTGAACATTTAATATGCTTGTCTTTTTGCGCCTGAACACGTAGATTGAGTTAAACAACGTGTCTAAAACAAGAGATTATGGTTAATTCCTCATTAATACAAGAAAAATAGAGAACCCTTTGGGGAGTGAGAAAGGCAAAGGTCTTTTACTGAGACTTTTTGGTTTTATTTGACCAGTCTGTAATATCCAACATGCTGTAACTATTCAGACTTTTTGAGTATTCTATAATTGCAAAAATTCATTGAAACTATTTTGGCATTGGTAGTATCAATGTGATGCTGCTTTTCCAAATAAGTTTTCTGTGTATCTACCATTTTGCATGTACACTCCTTTTATAAATCGGTTGTTTTTACTTGTTTAAAGTTAGTCCAGTATTTATTTGATGGTACAGATGTCCCCAAAACTTGGGATAAATATTTTCTAAACGTTTTGTGGGTTTTAGCAATTATCTATAAATCAGTCATATTCCCTCTTAAAAAAAGTTTTAAATTGAGTTATTTTAAAATACATATCTTAAAGGAATGTTTTCAGTTTTCTTAGCAGCCATGTATTTCTTCTTAGAGCAGAAAAAAATTGCCTTCAGCACCTGTAGAAGAGTATCTTTAGGTATTTAAAATTTAAACCAAAATGCTGGTACTTCAGAATCCCAAGCACTGTTCTGTTTTTATAAAACATGCAGCCTTTCAGGTAGGTATAATATTTTGCATGCATATTGTACTGTCATCAGAGTATCTCATAAAATCTCCTGCTAGTTTCTGTCAGTCAGTGTAGACCCTTGTAGGAGTTCTATAGCAACCCAAGTAACAACCACCTAATGGCTTTTTATCACAATGCAGCGAGGAGGGTGTTGTAAGTTCTATTACCAGATACAAATAATAGGTTATTCTTCAGTAAATGCAAACCTGCATTTCTGTAGAGTAGCATATCAGGGTTAATTGTTGGTTGTAGTAAATATGTCTGTCTGTCATGTTGAAGCACTTCCAGTTTCAAGTTCTGCTGTTTTTGTGCACAGCAAGTGGTTCCACAGGTGAGAAACGAAACTGCAGAACAAATTCACTTCCTTGGTGCCAGTGAAGGCAATAACAGAAGTTTTCTTCTGAATCAGAACAGAATTTACTAACTTAAGAAATGACTGCATCTCATTTTCCTTAAGTCATTGTCAGAAGAGTGGAGTGAAGCCTGTTTGAGACAACCTCACAGTGGACTGAGAAATCTGTTCCTTGAGAAAGGCGGTCTGTTGAGGAGAGAAAACTTTCTACACATGAATTCATTGTAATATGACTGTATTAGTGACCATTACAAACACTGTAACTCAACTTTCATTTTCCTTCAGTAAGTGTAGGAAGCAAAGAACTTATACGTTGCGGTGGCCACTTTGAACAAAAGTTGTTTGATGTTGTGTGTTTTGTGTTTTTTCCCATGACTTTCTTGCTCAGTGTGCCGTTTATACTGCAGAGCGTGCCAGAGTTCATTTTGTGGGCTGAATATCTGTGTACATGTATTCAGATACTGAATATTTTTTTTCATAAAATAAGTTTTTCTGTAAAACTTTAAATTATACAACAGCTGTCTGCTGTTTTTGCTGATTTTGTTGCCAAGCTCTAATTACTTGTATGTATCATAATTGTGAAAATTAATGAAGACAACTATGTAGGGTGTAATTTGCCTTGATGTTATTGTGGTCTCATAAAAATAAACAAGCTATAAAATATATTAATCATTATTCTTAATTCAATAATATTTTGTACTAATGCTAGACCTTTCAAGAAGCAGAAATCACAGAAAGAACTCTGTGTGCTTCTATGAGTGCAAAACCTTACAGAAAATCACAAGTGAGCTGCTCAGGGTTTTCAGGTTTCCTGCCTATGCTCCTCCTTTCCCCTTCCCCTCAAATCCTTACCAGCATGTGTCCTACATTGAATTTTTTGTATCTTAGCTATTCTTTAGGTATTATTTGATTAGGTGCTAATAGGCATTAACTTAGTCAAACTGAAGATTTATTATGTGTCTTCTGGCAGCTAGTCAATAAGATGTTTAAACGTTGCGGATTACAGAAGCATTCAGGTTTGTTCATCTCACACGTAACTCTTCGTAGCTGCAATTTCCCTTTCCCTAGCAGGGGTAGAGTGGGGGGTGCACAGATCACCCACAACCAGTATTTCTTAGAACGTAGAACTCCTTAGAAACCAGTATTTCTTTCTTCGCCTGTCAGTCCGTTGCGCGGTGTAATCGAGCTGCTGTTGCTGACAGCGGGTAGCTGTTCACACAACACGTCGACTGACTCGCCTCCGTGGGTCCCGCGTGCTCGCCCACGCTCCGCTGGCTGGAGCATCGGTCGGGGGCCGGGCCAGCTCGGTGTTCAGAAGCAGAGGGCCGTACTGCACCCACCCCAGCAGCTTTTTCCTCGGTGTTCAGGAAGCCCCTCGTGGTGCCTTGTTTGATCGGATGTGTGTAGTAGTGTGTGTCCTGCAGTCTTTGTAAATAGCAGCCACCACCCTCGTGGATGGGGTCTTGGCTAAGTGAGCTCTTGCTGATGCTGGCCTGTGTTGGTGGCCTTGGTCAGATTGGGCCAGACTAGGGCGTCCTGAGTTTATCGGTTCCTCTAGGTCCAACAGGTGTTGCTCACCTCCAGAGCTTGCAGGTCCAGAGGAAGCTGTTATGCGTTACCTTCTTAGCACATCCTTTCCCCTGGTCAGCTTGCTGTTTCTGTGGTAACTGTTCCTCCATCCAAGCTATAGGTGCCTACAGAACCTCTTCGCTCAGGCTCACCAGGAGGGGCCAGCGTGAGGTGATGCCATGGTTGTTTGTATGATAGCTAGTAGTTACTAGTGGTAGCATACCCTTGTCTTCCACGTTAGTAATTAGCATTTTATTTATTTACATTGTTATTTTAATAATTTATTTAAGCTATCATTTGAATCCATTCCAACATGTGAATATATTAGCAACAGTTACGGATAGAAAAAGTAACAGTTTTGTTTCTGGCAATACGATCAGAAGGCAAAGGCCAACTAAAATATGAATTTATCGCATCCAGTCTTGAGCTTGGCTTAATGTATGTTTTTAAAGCTACAGTTTTTATGAAAGAATCATCTTGAGAGCAGATTACTGTTTTAAAATTGCTGGAATGAGTTTATGAGAACAGTTTTCTTTTTCATTTCTACTTAATAGCAAAATAGATTAAGTCTGGATTTTAATGTGTTTCCACAGGTATATCTTGAAAGACTTTTAACTTATGCAGAGATAGATATTTGTCCAGCAAACTGGAAGCGAATTGTACTGGGTGCAATTCTACTGGCATCCAAAGTTTGGGACGACCAGGCAGTGTGGAACGTGGATTACTGCCAGATCCTGAAAGATATCACGGTCGAAGACATGTGAGTTCTGTATGTTTATCTTTGTCAATGAATGCCAAGATCTGTGTGTATAAGGGGGTCGGGAAGTTCTCTCATAAATCATACGAAGTTTGTATATCTGCGTTTTATCTAAACATGGTGGATGCTGATAGATGGCATGAGGCCTATTTGACAGTTGCTTACATAGAAGACATGAATTATTTTTATTTCTGGTTGAAGTCTACTTTACAACTGGATGTTCATGCACGGTAATGAAAAC
This sequence comes from Phaethon lepturus, assembly GCF_000687285.1. Classification (NCBI taxonomy): domain Eukaryota; kingdom Metazoa; phylum Chordata; class Aves; order Phaethontiformes; family Phaethontidae; genus Phaethon; species Phaethon lepturus. Next base: position 52,088 of record NW_010524115.1, read on the forward strand.
AGACCTGCAGAATATTTAAATGTATGACTTAACAAAAAACCCGACATGCAGTGAGCCTGCGTGTATTCACTTCAGCAACTGTTCACAACAGTTTACTGTTGTGCTACTTCTCCATACTGACAGTAGACCCACATGTAAAGCAGGGAAAAACATTGTTGTACTCCTAACGACCCTTAGATGATCACCCACTTCTTTATTGCCATTATTCAAAATTAGTGCTTTGGGGGGGGGGTTTTGTTGTTTTTTTCTCCCCTGTATCCTGCTGAGTTTGTTTCCAAGATGTTAAAAACCTAATATTTTAACTTGCGAAGAGAAATTTCAATTTTTCCTTTTTTTTTGTTTGATGGCATTCTTAAGAATTGCATATTGTAACAGCATAGAGGGTTGTGATATCTGGCTGGATACTCACGAGTCATATTAAAGAGTATATTCCAACAGTAATAAAAAGAACTGTAATAAGAATAAACGCAATTAAGATCTTAATGAATCTAAAAATCTAAAATGAATACTCATGTCACTAAATACTCTAGTGCCTCTTTTGGTTGGTTGGTTAGCAGGTATTACATATATAAGTGCCTGGGGTTTGCGCCGCCTCTACGTCAGGGCCAAGGCACGTGCCACGCGCGCTTTCCGAGGTGGCCTCGCCTGAGCTGGCGTGCGTGCCGCGGCGGTGCCGGGAGGGCTGCGGGTGGAAGTGGCGCTGGGATGGGGCCCGGGGCCTTGACAGGCCACTGTGGCGTGTGCTTCGGAGAGTGACAGACAGCTTCAGTCTGCTGGTGCACCCCTTTTTCGTAAGGACTAATAAAATAGAATTACTTAGAAGATGGTTTAGTACAGTATCTGTGTGTTTCGGAGCCCTTTTAAGCTAAGTATCCGTAATGAGAAGTGTATAGATTTGCCTCTGCTTTAACTCACTGAAGTCAGGCTCGCAGCCGCTGAAGAGACTTCGTTGTGGATAAGCGCTCTGGGAAAGAGGGAAGGAGAAAAATAGATGAGAAGAAATGTTTATACAGACAGAATGTTTTTTGAATCTCCATTTGCAATCTCAAAGCAGTGAAAGGCCAAGCATTTTTGCTAAAGCAGCCCTAACTTAGTTTCTTAGTAGTTCTCTGTTTGTCAGATTTATAGCTGGTCTAAAAATGCTCTGTAAGGGAAAGGTTGAATGCTAGGAATCAGCTGATTGCTTTAAATTAAGCGTGCTCATGCACTGCTATGTAAGACTTCTAAATTGTGAGTAGCTGTCATTGCTCAAGTATTAGAAAAGTTATCTCTACGTCTTCTATTAACAAGCGATTTGTAATAAAGTTGTTTTTTTTCCTGAGTCAAAGTGAAAAGCATAAAGCTTGCATTGCTGTGGTATGCTGTAGGTACTTTCGTTAGTTTTGGGGAAAACTCACATTTCAAAATCAAGATGGGAAATACCACATAATGCCATTTCAATATCTGTTTTAAAATATGTAAGCTACTTTTAAGGATGGTTAATGATACTTCTTTTCTGACATAACCCAGACAGAATGAGATTTCCAAAATAAAAGGGGAAGTAAAGGGGGCAAAAAGCTAAAATCAGGCCCTTCACATTTCTGTGTGCAATATTATTCCATGCAGAACAATTTGATAACGCTTCCTTGAACATTTTGAGCATTTCCTGAATGATTTTGCTAAGCTACTTTTTCCTTGATCCTGCTCTCATGCTTTCTGGTATTCAGTGGCTGTAAGGGCCTCCCTTCATTTACTCCTCCTCCAAGGCAAATCTGGGAGCTTTTAAAGTATTTCTGAAGCTGGGACGTGAGCTGCAGCAGGGTGCTGAACAGCTTGAAGCAGACTGACAGGCTTGACTGTGCCGTGTGACAGTATTAATCAGGAACGGTTATAAATACGAGTTTTGAAATTGCAGATTCTCAGGGCTTTTTTTGAAGGCAGGTGATGAGGCATACTGTGATGGTGTGAAAGGAAAGAAAAAAGGAGCTTATTGTTTTTAACGAACACGCATGATGGTGCTACTGTTAGAAGTTGCACTTGAGCAATATAACGCCATTACTCACATGGCAGACCCATGCTCCCGTGCTAACATCAGCCCTCTTTCTGTACCTCACATTCCCTAAGCCAAACTGTGATCAGTCCTTGTCCTCAACATCCTCAGCTTCTTAACCTGTTCTTCAAGATTTTAGAGTACTCACAAACTGCAAAACCAGAAGCCTTTGGGGAGCCTGTGCTCTCTATAGGGTACTTGGTGATCTGGCTCATGGGCTTTGTGTTTGGGGCTTCTTGTGAATCCTCCAGCAAAAATTTTGGTGCTTGTTGACCTGATGTTTATATTCCTGGTGCAAATTTTTCCATTTTTTTTTTTCCTCCTATCCCTAGTGTGGTGGATCTTTTTTTTTTCATTCGTATTTTTCAGGTAGTTGTGACAGGACAGTATTATGATTTTGAAGTGCCCAGCCCTACGCAAGATGGGGGCTTTCATTGTCTATACTAATAAGGCAGAAAAACTCTAGGTCAAAATCTTCAACTGCTGTGAATCATTCAACATTAAGTGTATCTTGCAAAACATTATAAGTCACCAGCAGTACATTGAACTGTGCCTAAAAGCTAACAGAGGACTTGGGACGACTGAAATGCAGTGTGTCTGTACTCGTGTATGTAGCATTACCTTGAATTTCTGTGTGAATTTGAGGAGGGGCCACTGGAAAGCATATGCTAAAGCAGTCTAATGTAGATGTGTGGGGGAAGAAGGGTACAGTGGTTAGTTAAACTCCAGTAGTCCCAAATAAGAAATACCTGTGATTTTTTGTTTTTTCTCAGCTGTAGTTAGGCTGCTGACTTAACCTTCAAATCTGGGAGCGGGGGGGATAGTAAGAATCTGAGGCTACGTGTTGTTCTTAAAGATTTGGGGGTGCTCTTCAAAAAAGGTACACCCAATATCTTTCTCCATTAAAATGGGCTTTATATTATCCATCAACATAGCCTTAACATAGCATTAATTTAGCCTGAGCTTGCAGAAAGTAAAATCTTGGCAGTATAAAAGGACATTTAAAGATAATCTTCTGTATTTATTGATAGATGTCTTAAAATGTAATTTTTTTAATTTGGATTTTTTTAAAAGCTAGAGTCTTCAACAGTGTAAATTCATGCCAGAGAGTCCATATCCAGCTTTTAGATAGTCTTTTACTGTTAATTAATATTTATCATTATGTAAACATACAATTTTGGCAGAGAGAGAGAAGGTAAGAAAGGACAATGATTATGATGTAAAAGTGATGTCAAAGTAAAGAGTGAGAAGAAAAATCATTCAGTGTTGAAAAACTGCTGTGCCAGTACTTTTTCTTTTTATCCTCAGATCCTTCCTCTTCTATTGCCAACTGCCTGCACATTCCTTGCACATTTACAGTGCAGTCAAAATGTAACTTAAATGCAGTATCAGTCAGTCAATACCTGCTGGTAACGCAGCGGTGCAGTCCCTATACTCTTTAACAAACATATACAGCTTTTAGCACCCATTTTTTATATTTCTCAAATCTTGAAAACACTGTTCTGAATAAATCCTATGTCCCTGCATAAGTATTATGTAGGATGTCTAGTTACCATGCAGTTTATGAAAATTTCCAGTCCTTAATTTTGTTGATTTGCTTATTTCTTAACATACCTTTTAATGTACTGGTGTAGGTACTAGTGTATTGCTATACCAAAGTTTTTACGGTGTGGGAGCTCAAAGAGGACCTCTGTTCCTGTCAGGTATTTTGATAAACACATTTGTTTTAGGTACTGAGAAACAAATGATCACGACTGTGAATTTTGGTTGCACGTGCTAGGGAAAAATTGCTTCATTCTGTTCATAAAGTTAAGACAGTACGCTGGAAAATTCAGGTTTCCCATGACTAGTTTTAAATGATTGATTAGGAAAGACTGAAGAGAGTAAATAAGTTCTCCAGTAATTTAGGCATTAGAGTAATTTGCAGCATTTATGAGAGTTGTTTGACAAATTTAGGGCATGTCTGCATTTTGTGTTTGCATAGCTGTGTGTGCAGATCCACCTAGTGGAGGTACAGCAGAAACTACAAGATTATTGGTTTTTTTTCCTACTAGCTTTTCTTTCCCAGATTGTATTAACTAAACTGGTAAAGATGCCCTTTCCCTAGCAAAAGTTTGTGTCTGGATTTAATTGGTGTCACAGCAGCAGCTGCAAGGTGCAGCATCTTTCATATTCCTCATTGGCGTACATATGCCGATAGAACTCGGTAGACTAGGTCAAACCTCAGGCTAGTATAATTGCATCTGACAGGAATAAGAAATGAACTTGGTTTATACCATTTGCAATTTAAAGTTAATTACATTCAGAATGCACAGTCTGAAATATGTTTTCACATTTATCTTCTTTCTACAGGAATGAGCTGGAACGCCAGTTTCTTGAGCTGTTGCAGTTCAATATTAATGTTCCCTCCAGTGTTTATGCCAAGTATTATTTTGATTTGCGTTCCCTGGCAGAAGCAAATAACCTGAGTTTTCCTTTGGAGCCCCTCAGCAGGGACAGGGCATATAAACTTGAGGTAAGACACTTTCTTTTTAGATTGCTCGGAGTTGAATATGTGTGGGGATTTAGAATATTCACGTTGTTTCTCCCTTCTCCCATCTCTTCCCAAATACTCCCATCAGATGTTGGAATATGACACACCACAATTTCCGTAACTGTTTTGTTTGTGCTTTGGGTATTCATGGACATGGAGACAGTTTTTTGGCCCCGTTTACTTCATACCTTGTCTTGCTTTCCATTTCTTTTTCAGTTCCAGTTGTCTGAACTGGCCTTGTGAAAGTACCCACATATTTTAAAATGACTCGGTTCACAGCCTGGTTTTCTGTGTTTGTTCAGTTCCTTAACTGATTATCCACCTGAAGGACAGAATATTAACAAGTATTGCTGAAAATAACTATTCCATGTGCTTGTTATCTGCTACTGCTCCACTTCACATGGATCCAAGTCTGTTATCTCCCGTAGTGTTTTTCTCAATAAGGGGCAAACAGAAATGAGCACACATCTTCAGTGAATGAATCATGAATGTTTATGAGACCTGAATATACCATGTGCAGAAAGCTCTATGTCGCATGCAGGGCACTATGAATTCCCACAGACACTGCAGGAATTTAAAATCATCAGCCAATTGTGGCACTTCGCAAGACTGGAATCTATTTTTCTTGAGCTGTCCGGTATGCAGTTTTTCAAATAAGGGCATTATTGCATGAGTGTGTACGTATTTTGTTACCAATCTTGAAATTTGTCATTAGATGCTAACTGCTTTTAACACTGCATATCTTAATTATAGAACAGCTTTGCACTGGACGTTGTTTGCCTGTGGGTTAGAGTGAGCGTTGCCTGTTCTGAAATTCCTAGTGCTCCTGTTAAGACAGGCAGGCAGTACTATACATGTTTTGGGGGGTGGAAGTGGTGCATGGGAAGGTTAATTGACTCGTTTGTGACTGTAATGGGAACAGAAAATGGTGGAGAAGGAATCAAAGCACATTTCACTGAAGTTGCATTTCTCATTCTTTCTAAATTTCACAGATAACTCTAGTAAGAATGTAACTTAATTCTGTGATGTAGATTTGCATCAGATTTTGTTTCTGTTGAAGAGAATTAAAAAAAAGAAAATTCATTGGGATTGTAATCTTAAATGAAAAGAGCTAGTTTACTGAGATATTAAATGTGGGTCTTGAATATAAGTGCCATTACGTATATCAAAATTCAGTGAATTACTTATTGATAATAATTTAGTACACAATGTTTCCCAACACTGTAAGTCTGTATCGCACACAATGTATAACAGCAGGTTACAAATGGAGGTAATGGCAACAGCTCCTAAAACCTTAGAAGAAAACAAAATAGAAATTACTGTAAATACCCAAGAGAATAGAATCATAGAATAGTTTGGGTTGGAAGAGACCTTTAAAGGCCATCTAGTCCAACCCCCCTGCAGTGAGCAGGGACATCTGCAACTAGATCAGGTTGTTCAGAGCCCCGTCCAACCTGACCCGGAATATTTCCAGGGATGGGGCAGCTACCAGCTCTCTGGGCAACCTGTGCCAGGGTTTCACCACCCTCATTGTAAAAAATTTCTTCCTTACATCTAGTCTAAACCTACCCTTAGACTAATGGTTCCTCTGTACTCACTAAAGAGAAGGCACATTTAAAAAGAAACAATGGAATATTTTTAAAATAAAGCTGTATTTTTTCCCATGCTGGAGATGCTTTGTGCTACTGGCAGAAGTTGGCTGTAGAGTAACCCTGCTAGCCAAAGAGGATGTCTTCAGGGAAGAGGAAGAGTATCTGCTGTGAAACCAACTTGGTCTACCAGCTCCTGGCCTCTGGTCTGTGGCCAGAAGGAAGGGAACATGATGGGAACAGCCTTGTTCCCTGGCAATACTTGGTTGTCATTAGTGTGCCCTTGAAACTACTTGACAGTGTAATTTATAACCTAGTTTCTTGAGCACAGTTAAGCATTTAGCTTGCCAAGAGTTATCAAAATGCATTTACAGCACTTCTCTAGGTCTCTCATGTGCTGTTCAACCCAGAGTTTTCTGTTTTTAATTGCCTGGATTGTCAAGTGGAGTAGATGTAGTGCCACACAGGCTGTGATATTTTTGATACTGAGAGAAAAGCTGCAGTCTGTGATGAAAGACAACAGACTCATAGCGAATATATCTATGCAGTGGAAGGATTTGCCTTGTCTGGTAAACTGAAAGGACCTTGCTCAGTCCCAAGATTTAAAAAAACTTATGTACTGACATTTGGGATCATAAAAGGTCTTGCATAGAGAAGTGGTTATACTATAACACATTTTTGCTACTTTTTCATTTTCAAGCTATTTTATGTATCTAAAGCAGGAGTGTTAGATCTGGCATGGCAGAATCTGCGTTGCTATTTTTGCAGATATCATTAGGTTGACATACCTGTGATGAAAAAAACCCTCAAGACGACCAAGGACAAGGCTAGTAAATACTGTTCCTCATCAAATGGAAATGCTGGACAAGGTCCATTTTTGAGGTGTTGTAAGGGGTTATAGTACTTGTTAAAAATTACATCGCTTTCTGGAGCATCTGCAGTGGATGTTTTTCCTTATTTACTATTCCCACAGTTGACACTTAAGAAGCATCTTTGTCTTTTAAATTACTAAATGAAAGTGATTTTTTGTTACTTTTCATCAGCCTGTGGTGTATAAGTGTCCTGAATTTGCTACACCAGTCCACCTAGTAGCCAGAAACCATTTTCAATGACCCCTCTTTTTTTTTCTTTCCCATTGTATGGAATTGTGCAAGTTAAAAATGGCAAATAACCTTTCATTAGATCATCCAGTCTGTCCACTTGCCAATGCTGTTTGTTCCAACCAGCATATGTTACAGTGTGTTTTCTGCTTCCTTTTAATTATGTCAAATGTCAAGGCTTCCTTTTCTTCTCCTGAGAAACTATTTTCTAATGTGAGAGATTTTTCTGCCAAAAGGGTTGTTGGATATCCCACCTTAATGCACTATTTTGTAATTTCCTACTCTTGCACCTGGTTATTCTCCTGTGCACTGAGCTAAATATGAGTCAGATTCTGCTCTTTGGCTAAGTCCACAAAACACATCTACCCTATTTCTGCTTGTGATTTTAGCACTGTGCTCATTTCAAGGCTAGATTTTGTAAGAGCATTTTTTAGCGCGCTCCCAATTTAACTGACTATGTTGTCTCAGCTTTTTATCGTTGGAACAGTTCTTGAGCACATGGTTCAAACCCTTTGAACTGCATGCTGTGTTTTCTTGACCCTGAAGAGGTACAGTCCCATAGATCAAACAGACAAAAAAGAGGAGAAAAAGATGTAAGTTACAAGTAGAAAAGGGTTTTTGTATCCCTCCAGCTTCTCACTGTCATGGTGAATGATTGCAATCCTGTGTATTTTGTATGTTCAGAAGCCTCTTAGCCAAGAAGCAAAGGGAGAGCAAAACCCCCCTGCTCTTTTGTCAGGAGTAACACGATTGCTATCCTTTTCATACTCCATAAATTAAGGAGAACCCCCATCATCACAACTTCTAGTTGTTCTAGTGATTTTTTTTTTCTATTACATTTTCATTATATATAACTCTTCCAGACCTAGTGTTGTCTGTCCCTGCTAAGTGCTCTCTGGTTTGTCCATTTTTGGGGTGTTGCAGCACTCGCAGTTGCGTGCCTTTGTGCAGTCCCAGCAGTGAAGCCGTAGCCTGCCCCGCTGCTTTGCTGCCCTGCACAAACATGTGCATGCAGCCAAAATTTATGCTGCTACTTCTGCCGTTCTCCCCTCTTCTTTCTCCTTACCCACCCCTTCACCAGGGACAAAGTCATATAATTCAGCAGAAGAACTGACTTCTAGTTCTGTATGCATATATGTAATGGAAGAATATATATGTATGCATTTTTCTAGCTGATTACAGATATTACAGTCAAGTCCAACAAAATTTCACATGATTGAATAGTGTTGCTATTTTTAAGAATGTTTTGATTTCATATGCAAAATAGTCCCTTGCAACTGTCAAAAATTGGTTTCTTTTTCTAGCAATAAAAGCAACAGAAATATCAGATGACAGAAAAGTGTTTATAAGCTATTTGGATTTATTTTAACTGAAGGACAATAATAAATATTTACAATTTTCAGCTTTTGTTGCCCCATATGTTACGCTGAAGTTGACTACTAACTTGCCAAATGCCAATTTTGTAAATTATTTGCAAATGAAGAGTCATCTTTAGCTACAGGATTGCTTTAAACAGCAGTCAGTGTGTTTCTTATCTATATGATGAATCAGCAGAGACTAGAGATGCCAAATACTAAGTGCCACTTCCAAGCAAAATTTCATTTTATCTGACTGAAGTACCAGAACAGAAATTTTTTTCATGAAACAGGCAATTTTGACTTGATTACCTTCTGGCTGTTAGATGCCGAAGGTAATAGCCTGATACAGCAGCTGAAAGAAGCTGAGCTCCACCTCAGTACACCTATTTGCCAAGCCATGCATTGGCACATTATTTCATGATTAAATGCTTTTCATCTGTTGGATTTTAAATCCAACTGAATTGCATAAACTTTCTTAGTCCGTTGAGTTCCTGGTTAAATTAAGTAAAATGTTATTAAGCAGTTTTAAGTGAGTTAAGCAAATAAGCAATGGGAATGTTTGCATTATTTTATTCTATTGTTCTCTTCATGTGCACTGGCAAGGAAAACTCTGTTCAAGAATGGTCTTAACAAAAGGAAATTCAGTTTCTAACTAAAAAGTAGTGACTGGTTTCTTGGTGGTGGTGGTGGTAGGTTTTGTGTTGTTTTGTTTTTGTTTTTTTTTTAATTTAACCATGTTTTGTGGATTACTTGACCAAAGCATTAGGTTAACTTGCTCTTGGATGTATGAGTTGTGTGCGTCTGTCATCCCTGCCTTTGGTCTTTGCAGGACTATTAAAATTAAAGGACTCCTCACTGCTACAACTTGCTGTGCTATAGAAAGATCAAGAAAGAAAATGATGATCAGTGGAGTCAGGCTGCTTATTTATATTGCCTTGTTTTATAATCAAAACTTGTACTGGTTTTGCTTGTATAGTACTTCTTATTAAACATCCTATCTTAAGACACCACTTAAGCATTTCTGAGTAAATAAAATACTGTTTTAGCTCATCTTATTTTTTAATTTGGCGTTGAGTACTCCTTGCGGTAAGCTTTCTCTGCAGTTTTGCATATTTGATTGCCAGAGTTAACATCCCGACTGATGCCAGCCATAGCCTGTCCCAACCAAATGAACTCTAATGGACATGCTATTTTAGGGCACAGTGTATTTGTGCATATGAAGTCCATAAGAAATATTTGTTTTAAACTTGGCCAAAAACAGTAGAAGAAACATGAAACGTTAACTCTAGTTTAGCATAATAGGAGTCGACATTTGAATAATGTTTGTGTCTCCCTTTCAAAGGTTTGTAACATTTCTATGTATTTTTAATACAAATCAAATTATTCTGAATATGAGTTGTGTCCCACTGGCACCATGTAAGACAGTCTGTCCACATAGAAATCACCGTCTCCTTCCGAAAGGCAAGTAAACACCAGCTTTGTAAGCAAAGCAGGGTGAGTGTTCTGCCAAGACCATTTATCAGTAGAGAAAAATACAATTACTGCAAGACTTTTTAGGAAATAAAAAAAGTAAGAGCCGTCCTCTTTATAAATTCTCCAAATAGATTTACAATTTCTGTAATTGTTTTATTAAATTTTCCACAGTTTTTCACCAATGAAGTGCTATATAAGAGTTACCTTATAGCAGTGGGTAAGCGTTGGCAGCTGCCTGGAGGAGGTTTGTGATGGTTAACCTGTAAAGAAAAGGCTTCGAATATGCTCACCGCGTCCTTCAATAGCAGCTGTGGTGGGCAGTGCAGTGTCAGTGTCTTTGTTTCTTTTAAGATTAATGAAATGAGAAAGAGGATCTGGGAGACGCTCTTCGTGTGTTTTGCTTAACTAAGTGACTTTTTGTAATTCTACATATATGTAGAAGTCTGTGTTTGGTTTATTTTACCTGTACAGCTGTGGTCAGTGCAATTGAGGTTTTTTCATTCTTTTGTCTTACAGGCCATTTCCCGCTTGTGTGAAGATAAATATAAGGACTTCAGGAAAGCCGCAAAGAAACGGTCAGTCAGTGCTGACAATCTGACTGTGGTTAGATGGTCCCCTGCTATTATCTCCTAACAGAGGAGACTGGAATATTCCTACGGACGTACTGTTTCATCCATCCATTTTTTGGGGGGTGGGCTGGGGGCGGGGGGATAAAGAAAAAAGACACTTGATTTTTTTATTTTTAAATCTGTCAAGCTGCCTTTACAGTGCCTCCCCGTTGTGTAGCACACGAGTAAGATACCTAGTGGAAGGAGAAATGGAGAAATCAGTGTTTGGGAGAGAAGATGGGCAACAATTTTTTTCTCACGTTCGATAACAGCTTTACCCTTTTTATGAGGAGACAGCAAATCAGGTGCTTGGAAGAAGAAGTAAAAAAATGAAGTAGAGGCAGAAAAAGATTTAAGAACTGTGCCATTTTCTAATATGCTATATTCATGAAGAGAAATGGCAGCATGAAAACAAACCATGTAGTCAGATGACTCTGCACTAGAGGAATGAAGCTGGGAGAGTTCCATCCTAAAGATTTCTCTTAATATCTTTTGTTGTTCATTTGTTTTTTGCATTCCTCATTGCTGCTTCCCAGGATAAATTCTTCCCAATGCACAGCAGCAAATATGAAGTCTGTATTTAGAGTAGCACAAGCCCCTGAATAAATAGTGTTGGGTTTTTTCACTGCACTTTTCTCTGTAAGCTGTCTTATTAGCATTATTCTTCATAATTATTATGCATATGTTATATTTCTTGTATGCCTTTTATTGTATTTCAAAAGAGAGAACTTGACCATAGTGCTGAACCAAAAGTGTGTACAGGGATCAGAAGACCTTCGTAATTTCATGATGTGTTTTATTTATAGTATACTTTGGTGCGTGTGCCTTCCTGAGTTCTTGGAATCATTTATTTTTCCTTAATATAAAGTATTCAGATGATGGTGATAAGACTTGGGCCAAATCTCTGAAAATTGCAACAGATCTTGTGATCCTTTTTGCAGATTTTCATAGCATTAGACGTTTAGCAGAATTCATTTTGAGGGAGATATTTTTTTTTTTTTTTTTTTGGGTATGGCCTGACTAGTTCATTCCTTCACCTCCAGGTCCATTGTTGCAAGCAATATTCTCAATTTTTATATGTTTACTTTAAATCAAAGTGAGTCTGTTTGTATAAAATAAAAAATAATTTAAAAAATTGTTCCAGTGAGAAGGCCTGTAGAAGAGCAGAATGGAAATCTTAACAAGGTATTTGTCACAAGTAGATTCGATTTTGAAGCTAAAATACAAACCCTCGTGATTTTCAGCATAGGTGCTTATAGAAGTTAAAAGTAACTGAACTGTGAACGTGATTTTCAACTCTGATTATTAAGCTCTTCTGTTGTGGTTGTTACTAGTTCCCTCTTACTGTGGCTGTTGCCCCCTTGGAAACTGTAAGAACCTTTTATATAAAATAACTTGTCAGTATAAGCATATTTGCTTTATAATGTCCCAGTGTGATTTTTTTTCCTGTTTTTGTTTTGGGGGGTTTTTTTGCACAATTTAGAAAGATATAGCTGAAAACTCTCAGTTCCCTGAAAGCCTTTCTTTGTGACTATCACTGAAATAAAAGGCAACAGACGTCCCTGAGTTATGCACTACTGTGGTAAACCATAAAGATTCCATATTTGTTTTATTAAGCCCTATGGGCTTGTAGCAAACGTAGGGGCCCAGAGATGCACACTTGACTTGCAGTGCAATGCTAATCGGATGCCTCCGGGCAGAGGGGCACGGACAGGATTGAAGTAGTAATACCAACCAGTTTTCTGTTACCTTTCTGATGTGATTTGTGTAGTTTGAGACATGAAGGTTTTGTCCAGAAATTCTCCTGATGTCCCTTGGGCCTTTGAAATAATCCAGTCCTCATCACTTCTTGTTGTGCCAATGCATCAGAACTGTGAGTATCCCAAGTCTATTTTTCCCTTGAACACGGAATGTAAGGAAAGTGTTTATAACAATACAAATGCATATTACAGCATTTGAAACCTCTTTACAGATAGTATCAAAAGGAACATTTTCAGAGCATTTGAAATTCATCCTTTATAAGTATAAATTTAGGCTTTAAAATATGTAAAATATTTTGATTTGTCAACACTTTGCTAAACTATTTTCCATTTAACTTGATATCAGGAATATTGGTTTTATCCATTTCTGGGTGATAGAGATATGAACTTTGGATTATGTAAAGATCTCAATGCATCTACTATAATTTTTGTGAATTTTATTAAACTACTTTAAAGATTGTATAGTCTATTTATTGTATGTATGTACATACAGTCTGATACTTTAAAAAGTGGATTCCGTAAAACCTGGCTCAGTCTTGTTTAGACTATTGAATATCGTTTTAGCCTTGTGCACTGGACTCTACCTCTGTATAGGAGAATTTTCCATATTCTTAATTAGTACTGACTCTGTGATTAACTTGGTTATGTTTCTTGCACTAAGAATTAAAAAAAAACCTGCTGTAAGTGTGGATTTTTTCTTTAGTTTAAGTTTTGCCATATGAATCCTCTACATTTAGATGGACATTTCTTTCACTCATGGTTATATAATAATTCTTTGCTTTTTCTTTTGGTTTGTTCCAGCATTGCCAAAAAATACAGTACCTGTCAGTAAATCTGAATGAGTGTCTTTTGTTTGCAAGGTATTCTATACCATGTAATTAAAAATTAATTATTATTTAGGATTATGTTGTGTTTAGTGTAGTTTTTTAAGCATCACTGTATGGAAAATGCCATTGCAAGGTTACAGAATCACCTGGGGTGTGAGAAGGGAGAAGAACCAAATAGCGTTTAGATTAACAGCACAAATACATTGTGGTTTTCATTTCAGAACCTGAAACTAAATTTGTAAATGTTTTCTGGATTAAGGTTTTCATTATTGCTTTGGTCACCGGCTCAGAAACAAAAAGGTGTAGGAGATGTAATAAACCTATCCCTTCAAGCATCATTGTCTTAATGAATTATTTTCATATGTTGAGCCAGTGGGCCATTCATTTGGTTATTTATGCATTGATAATTGGATGAATATTTGAAAAAGACATCTTGTAATAGTTTTTATTCATGCATCCCTCTGCAGCCCAGAGATGTTTCCCTAATTCCTCTTTCCATCTGCAGACTTGTTTATATTTATTTTTTTATATTTAAACATACACATATGATACATATCATTCTGACAGGCACTGTTCTTTGGGACTGAGAACACTGGATTCATGTCTTAAAGTGCAAAAAGAAGAAAAAAGTCAAATCACCTTTTCCACCTTCCACAAACCCTATCAGTCTTTCAAATAATACACATTTTCTATTGCTAAAAGCACACAAAATCCTGTCCTGTAGCAGGGTAACAGTAACCTTTTCAATAATTGTAACTTTTATTTCTCTCTTTTTTGAGAGAGGGGGAGAGAGAGATCACATATATGGCTTCATTTCCCTTAGCTTATTTAGCTTAGTTTATCATATAAACGAAAAACATGATGTAAGAACTGTTTACATTTATGGAGTCTTAGTTGAGACTTTGTTTTTTAACACTTCTTTCTTTACTTCCTAGTTTTCCTGATGCCAGAAACCTTAGATACAACCTAAAGATTAGAAGTAGCAAAAACCTAATCAGAAAAGTGTGATGCTGTATTGGTGGTAGACGACAAAGTGACATCTGGTAGTGTTGGCTATATATAAAAATAGAAGTATGTGGGAGTGGATAGAGGAATTGAAAGAGCAGAACCAGAAAAAAACCAAAGCCTTAACAGCTGAAGCGACAAATTATTTACAGTCATCCCTTGTCGGTAACCAACACTGCATTTTCCAATGACATGTTTAAACTACTAACTGAAGTGTTGCACATCAACTGCAGACACATACTGCTCTCTGCTCCTATGTGGTCTTCGTACAGGATTCACTCAGCCTAGCTTTTAGCACTTTCCTCATTTCTGCTTCGAACACATTTCTGTAATCAGATATTTTTATTTTTTTACTTGAGTTGACAGTTGTTGAAAGCATCTGCCTACCTCCGCAGTGGAATGCCCACTTAGTGTCCCTAACAAGTTCTGAGGAAACAACTGAAACATAAACACAAACATACCTGCGTGAATGTGACCTAGATGTATATGGAAAGAAATGTTAGTATACAGTAAGCATCTTTCTGCTGTTCCTGTTTATTCTCTTCAACTGAACTACATCTTGAGGAAACCACAGAACTGATGAGAGTTTGAGCTGCGTAGACCAAAGGTAATGATAGAAGATATGTAGCGACCGCTGTTAGGAGAAAATGCTTGAAAAAAGGAAACAAGATTTAGAAGAAAAGCTAAGGAAACCTGAAGTGATAGCACACATAGATAATGATGCTGAAAATGATTGTTTCATGGTGTGTATGAACCTGCTTTTTTGGGTCCTCTTCTGAGAATCTGCAAAAAGTGACTTGTGAATCCCAGAACCACAGCTTGAAAATGAATGAATGCATTAGCCAAGAAAGCCACGCTTGAGTTTACTTCTGTTACTTCTGTTGTCTGGGCTTGGTCATCAGGCTCTCATTAAAGAAAGAAGCAACAGGATCCTTGATTGAAGAAAGGCAGGTGACAGAGCAGTACAAATAGACTACTTCTTGTGTACCTCCTAGAATGGTTGGTCTGGTGCAATTTGATGTGGGGGAAAAAAAGAGTGTTTTTTTTCATTCCCTTTACACCATGTGTAATGTGTTTCAGCATTATGGGCAGAGACTTTCAACTGCTATTACCTGGAGATACTCTTTGGTGATGGTACACTAAGCAAGCTGTTTGGTGTGGTGATAGGTGACAACAGTATGCCTGCATTTCCCATACGAGTTGTCCAGAATCTCTGTAGGTTTGTAAAGCTCACTCAAGGCACTGGACAGTATCTTTTGTGAAGATGTCAATGGTCTCTACAGATTGAGAGCAGCGAGTAACAACAAAATGTAAAAAATGGTGAACCTGTACAATTTCTGGCTTACTCAATGTACTTACATAATTTAGGTTCATACTTTTTTTTTTTCCTTGCAGCTCTGACACTTAGCTAGGGTTCTGTGGTAACTAATACAATAAAACTTTGAAGCTAGAAAATCTTTGGAACTAGTGCTGCTGCCCTCGTTGAACTCACTGGTGATGAAGCACATACTCAAAAGGCAAATGAAGACTTACTCACGTGACAAGTGCTTTACTAAACCAGGCGCTAGACACTTCCTTCACGTAAGAGGTTCTGCAGCGCACTTAAGCCTAGAGCTAATTCTCCTCTTATCTTTGTTTTCTTGCTTCACTGCCTCTGGGTTTTCATGCCTCCTTATTTTAGACATTAGTACAAATTATTCTCCATGGAAACAGTATCTTGGGAACTGGCAGCTGTGATACCCTTGCTGCCTTATATTTAAGCAATACAGATCATCCTGTGACCACATGCTTCTCTTTCATGTGTTTCAGGAAAACTAAGCACTCTCCTGTGGAAAAAGGAGAGGCCAAGAAGATGGGATTGATGTGTTAAAAGGGTTATGAGACAGAATTAGGTGTGCAGAGTTTTAAAATAAACCAGGCAAATTTATTTGTGTCAATACCAAAAGGCATTAATGATACTTTAAGTAGCGTGATGTTGTTGAATTTCTTGGGCAAGGACTTCAACGGGATAATTGTCTCCCTTCAACTGGACAGGATATGCAGGTTGTATTGCCATAAATCCGGGGAGGAGGAAGACCAGATTGTACTGAGCAAAGCGGGACAGAAGCAACACATAAAAGACATACACCAAATAATCTTGGATATCATGCATTAGCATTGCAGGACTATCATGGTGTTGATACACTATCTAGCAGTGTTTGAGAAGTATTGGTGGTCACCTTACTTGTATAATTAGAACCTGTTCCTTTTGTGGCCTTAAAGTAGAAGATCATCCTGTGTGTGCAAAAACTTAGCTCCCTTTATGAAGTACTGGAATATCATCAATATTTGGAGGTAGACTTCACACAAAAAAAGTAGAACAGCTCCTGTTAAGAACAAAAGGTGCTGGGGGTAATTTGGTGGTGCTGTGAGGCTTCATGAGTATGAACATTGTGTAAAGAGAGGTGTAAAGAGAGTCTCCTGCTTGTGACACCTCCTAGTATGTGTCAATGACACTTTTGACATCACAGGGTGGGAGGGTAAGAAGAATTACAGACAGACACCCGCAAAAAAAAAAAACCAAAACACCCAAATCAAAAACCCCAACCACCCACCCAAGTCCCTTGTTGTAATGACAGTAATTCATAGAATCATAGAAGAGTTTGGGTTAGAAGGAACTTTTAAAGTCACCTAGTCCAACTCCCCTGCAGTGAGCAGGGACACCTGCAACTAGAGCAGGTTGCTCAGAGCCCGGTCCAGCCTGACTTGGAGTGTTTCCAGGGATGGGGCATCTACCACCTCTGGGCAAGTTGTGCCAGGGTTTCACTACCCTCACTACGAAAAATTTCTTCCTTAGACCTAGTCTAACTCCACCTTCTTTTAGTTTAAAACCATTACCCCTTGTCCTACCACAAGAGACCCTGCTAAAAAGTCTGTATTTTTGCTTGGGGTTGCCCTGGGCCATGCGCAGGCTATTTCTTGCATTAGCAGTAGCAGAGTTGTGAACAGAGATGAAAAATTATTTTCCAAGTTCTTTATGTAGTCACTTTGCATAAAAGTGAAAATGGCGTACATTTCCAAATCACCACCAGCATGTGTAACATTAGATATTTCATTTACGGCCAGCAAGTATGCCTCTTATATTTTACCGTAGGAATGAGTCCATAGTCTGAGCGTGTACTTCAATGGTGCCTCGTAGGGCACCGATTCTAAATCCGTCTTCTAAGAAAACAGAGGACTGATTCTTACATCCTAGTTGGGTATATCTTGAATAATTTTTAATATTGTCAGGTAAAGTGATCTTCCAGATCTACTTGGATTTAATGCCTTGGATCAATGGTTTCTTCTGCTGGATAGAAGTAACTAGAACAAAGTATAAAGTGGCAGTATTGCCTTCATCTGGAGAAATTACAG
This sequence comes from Phaethon lepturus, assembly GCF_000687285.1. Taxonomy (NCBI): domain Eukaryota; kingdom Metazoa; phylum Chordata; class Aves; order Phaethontiformes; family Phaethontidae; genus Phaethon; species Phaethon lepturus. Next base: position 69,763 of record NW_010524115.1, read on the forward strand.
TCATGTCAACCTGACACCGAGCTTCAGTGAACAAAGGACTGGCCTGATTCTTCTGCTTGCCCATTTAATAACAAATCTACTTCTGCATCTCAGTGCCAACATCGTCCGTGTTTCTGACCTGTGAGAAATCTAGACCATGAAATCACTGTTTTTCTGTGGTGGCCTGTCATTACGGTACATCAGAAAAGCTTTTTTTGTTCTACTCTGGTTTGCTGGCACGTGGCAGCACAAAGTTATTCTGCTCCTTAAAGCATGCAGCTAGTAAACCACACATTAACTAGAGCTGTGTGCTTAGATATCTGATCCCAGCTGTAACATCTTCCTTTCAACTTTGCTAAAAGAATTTTCTTTTAGAAAAAGAAACCAGGGCAAGAAATGAGTTGTGAATTTTCTCTGAAATACATAGATTGCAAATCAGCATCTAATTTTCCCATTTCAGATTTTTTTAATAAAATTTCATACTTGAGATGAATTTCAGTATGTGAGTGTGCGTGCAAGCATTTCTTTTTGGTATTAATTGCATTAGATAAGGAATTTCTATGGCAGTTGCTAATAGAAAAAGCAATTATTTTAAATGTCACTTGAACCTGTTGTTTGCCCCCCTGAGGAATGCATTTGTCTGGATTCTTCATCTTGCTAAGAATAGGTAAATCCAGTGATACAAGATCGCAGGTTTTGGCACTGTCCCCTTCCTATTGTAACATGAACGATGAACTTTTTGCAAATTACAGTATAAACCGAAAGCTTCGGAGGACTGGGGGGAGAGGGAAGAGAAGAAAACTGGGACTTCGATTTCTTCAGCAGATTCCAGTATCTGTCCGTCTCCCTCAGCTTTTCTTCGTAAAGCGTCCTTAAAAACGGTTTCCGTTTCTACTGCTGAATGTATTGTATTCTCCCGAGTGCCGAACTGCTCAGGATTTGACAAAAAACCCAACCACATCAATCCCTTGTAAGACTTGAGGCGCGCTCCCAGGGAAGTCGGGCCGAAACGCAGCGTGGAATGGAGATGGGGGAAGCGGGGGCAGAGGATCTCCTGGGGCAGCGGAAGGTGACCACGGGCTGAGCTCCAGCACCCAGGCCGAGGAGGTCGAGCTTCCCGCGGTGGCCCCGTGCTCCTGGCATTTCCGAGAAGACCAAATCTGGTCTCCTCCCTGCTCCAGTTGATGCAGCCTGACGTTTGCATGAGCAGCAGTGCTGCTCTTGGGTCGTTGGTAACACTGAATGTGGAGGTTACATCAGGGATTATGAAATCTTTCTTTTGCGTTTCAGAGCAGAGCGGGGTTGTTAGCCCGTGGGTTTTCTTTGGCTTACTCATCTGCACATACTTCAACGGTGTATGTAGTGGGTTTTGTGCATTAAATCAAAGAAAGTTGCGTAGCGGCCACCTGCCCCAAGAGCAAAGGGAGAGCTGAACTGACGCGCTGAGCTCACGTCGGGCGCTGTTGGATACTCGTGGTTGCTTTATCAGTGTTAGAGGGGTTGAAAGCTCTAAACCTGGGGGATGAGTTAAATAATTGCTGAAGGTGGGAGGAGTGAGAGGGGCACATTAATTGAAGTGAAGGTTCCCATTGCCTACTGAGCATCGCAACCTGGGACGGGAATCCTTGGGGATCAGAAATAGGTGTCTGGGGGATTCTGCCACAAACCACTGAATGGAGCATTAGTCAGTATGTAAGTAACCATAATGTTAAACAGTAAGTGAAAAACTTTAAGTCCTCCTGACTATATTCAGTGTGGAGAAAAAGCAGTATTTACTGTGGGGGAATGCAGTTTAAACACGTGCTGATCTTCAAATAGAAGATGTTATAACCTTCCAAAGGTCTGTATTTTTGCAGATAAATTAATTTGATCATTGAAAGAAAGATTAATCGTTTAGATGTACATAAACATGACGTAACTTCCTTTGTCATATACATAAGAGAACACAGTTATATTCAGGAATGCAGATATTTGGTAATTTGTAAGATTGTCTTCCCAGAAATTAAAACATCATAGACAAACTGAGTGGATGAAAGTACTTAAACAACTGTTCTTTGAGATGTTTCCTAAGACTTTTCTGATGCCCTAAATATTTTTTTTTCCATTAAGGGAAATAAAGGCAGCAAAAAAAGAAAACAGTAAAAAAAAAAAAAAAATTAAAAAGAAACTAAAAAAGAGAAACTGAACGAGTACCAGGAGTTAGGAGGCACAATGCAGTTCACGATGGAATATACCCATAAATATCTGTGGCCAGTTAAAAGAACTAATACGATTTTTAAATGCATCAGGAACACAGTAGTTGGTAGCAATTTTGTAGGTTAGTTTAAAAAGGCAAAGTATCTGTCATAATGGAGAAGAGGCAGAAAGATTGAGCTGATGATAGTTCTGTTGTGTCTTTGCACGCTTTGCCATAGTAATGAAATTTCATTTTCTATTACCGGTACTAAAAGAATTTTCAGTGGAAACTATTTGATAATTTCGAGTGGGCAAAATCCCTTTACCCAGGTGAACTGAAAGGTTCTGCTGAGGCAAAACTTGGTTGGCTAGAGACGTTTCTCAGGTCTGGCAGCAAGCTACCTTTGGAATGAAGCTTAAGAAGAGTAAATTTAGAGATGTGAGGCTGTTCAGTCTGCATTTGTCCTGGGCACAGCTAATGGGAAGGCTGAAGTGCCGTGCAAGTAGTGGGTGAGTAAACGGAGCATAATCGGTAGTCCTGTTTCATGGAAAATGGACTGTCAAACTATCGTTTAAAAACAAAACACATTATTAATAGGGATGGTAGGCAAAGACTTCTTACACACTTTTATGGGTAAGGCTACCAATATATTCTGTTGAATCACATTCAACATGTTTGCTGCGTATTTCCAGCATGTTATAGCCTAGACTGTGTCTCCAGAAGCTGTAATGTTTCTTGGCCTCCTCCAGTAGCATGAACCATGTAGGACTTGAGGAATCCGTCGCTTTTCCACACAACTCACCAATAATCAGCTACTGGAAGATGTCTACAGACAGCAGTGGGTTCCCAAGCTCTTTGGTATCTAAAAGCTAAATAACTGCTGCCAAGAAAAATAGCTGCTGCCAGTACAAAGCCAACAATTATGTCTATCAGCAGTATTGGTCAGCAGCTCCGTGGCAGGCTGAACACGAGAATGGGACAGGCTGTGTTTCATCTCCGCCTGCCTAAACAGGACCTGAAGCAGGACCTAAATAGGCCTCCTTATCTGTGGTTTACCTTCCTGGCAAAATCTCCTTATTGTTCTCTCTACTTTGGCCCAAATACAGTGTTTGACAATGTACCTACTGTGTGAGATTTCCCTGCCCCTAGACCACGCTGGCTCTGGGGACATGAACAGTGATGGTGGGCTCCCAGCTACATCCTGCCTTGGGGATGGGATCCCATGGGAAATCCACTCTTGGTGATTCTTGTCTATTTTCACAGAACCATAGATTCATAGAATAGTTTGGGATAGAAGGGACCTTTTAAGGTCACCTAGTCCGACTCCCTGCAATGAGCAGGGACATCTCCAACCAGATCATGTTGCTCAGAGTCCTATCCAACCTGACCTGGAATGTTTCCAGGAGTGGGGCATCTACGACCTCTCTGGGCAACCTGTGCCAGTGTTTAACCACCCTCATTGGGAAAAATGTCTTCCTCATATCTAGTCTAAACCTATGCTATTTTAGTTTAAAACCATTGCTCCCCATCCTATCGTGTCAGGCCCTTCTCAAAAGTCTGTCCCCATCTTTCTTACAAGCCCCCTTTGAGTACTGGAAGGCTGCAAGAAGGTGTCCCCAGAGCCTTCTCTTCTCCAGGCTGAACCACCCCAACTCTCAGCCTGTCCTCACAGTAGAGGTGTTCCATCCCTCTGATCATTTTGGTGGCCCTCCTCTGGACCCGCTCCAACAGGTCCATGT
>NW_010524115.1:73752-80031 GCF_000687285.1 Phaethon lepturus
GAGTCTGCTGGCCAAGCTTCTTTAGATGCAGCCAAGGATACAGTTGGTCGTCTGGACTGCAAGTGCACATTGCCAGCTCATGATTCATCCACCAGTACCCCCAAGTCTTTGTTGGCAGGGCTGCTCTCAATCCCTTCATCCCCCAGCCTGTGTTGGTACCAGGGGTTGCCCCAATCCAGGTGCAGGACCTTGCACCCTGCAACTTGGCCTTGTTGAACCTCATGAAGTTCACATGGGCCCGTTCCTTGAGATTGCCCAGGTCCCTCTCCGTGGCATCCCATCCCTCAGGTGTGTCAACCTGTCGTGGTTTAGCCCCAGCTGAATATACGGAGCATGACATTGTATGGTATGGAATACCCCTTTGGCCAGCCTGGGTCAGCTGTCCTGGCTGTGTCCCCTCCCAGCTTCCCATGCACCCCCAGCCTTCTTGCTAGCAGGCCAGCACAAGAAGCTGGACTATCCTTGACTACTTAGCAATAGGTCAAAACATCAGCACATTATCAACATTTTCTCACCTCAAATCCAAAACACAGCCTCACACCAGCTTCTGTGAAGAAAATAAACTCTACCCTGGCTGAAACCAAGACACAACCGCACCCCTCAGTTTGGCGTCATCTGCAAACTTGCTGAGGGTGCCCTCAATCACACTGCCTATGTCATTGATGAAGGTATTAAACAGTACTGCTCCCAACACAGACACCATTCCTCACTGATCCCCATCTGGACATTGAGCCATTGACCACTACCCTCTGGATGCAACCATCCAACCAATTCCTCATTGACCCAACCATCCACCCATCAAATCCATATCTCTCCAGTTCAGAGAGAAGAATGTTGTGGGGGACCGTGTCAAAGGCCTAAGAAGTCCAGACAGATGACATCTGTAGCTCTTCCCTCATCCACTGATGTGGTCACTCCATCACAGAAGGCCGCTAGGTTGGTCAGGCAGGACTTGCCCTTGGTGAAGCCGTGCTGGCTGTCTCAAATCACCTCCCTGTCCTCCATGTGCCTTAGCAGAGCTTCTTTCACTCTCTAAAACAGATTCCTTCAGGATCCACGTTACCCTTTTGGGGTTATGGTAACAGTTTTTGATGGCATAAATGAGAGTCAGATCTTGAACTCTTATTTTTATTAAGGTCTGGGCCATCAAGTTTATGATGCTTTTCTCTTTAAAACAAAAAATCCTGGTTGATAGAATACATTAAGTACAAATACTATTGCAGTTTCACTGGGGAATTCCTCGAGTCCTTCCCAGTGTGTTCTGAGTTCATTAGTGATGATTATTAAAAATACTCTTTGGGAGAAAAGAAAACAGAAACTATGAAAACTGTAGGCACCTGGCGAAGCAGGTGTGGGTTGTAAAGCAAAGGTTTTGGGGGGAGGAATTAAGATCTTGAAATTATAATTATTTTTGTTTCCAATGTTGTGAAAGTTGGTGTAGCTGCAGTTTGTTTAAAGTACTTTTTACAAGGCCACTTTAAACTTTAATAAATGAACTATTAGCAGGTCACAGATTAAGGTCAAAACAAATCTTGAAAAATCAAGACGAGGTTCAAAAAATCATTTATCTGTTGTCCTGTAAATGATATCCTGTGGCTGATGTACATACATTAACTTGTACATTCTGATATTGATGCAAGACATCTACTAACTTTTTTCCCTAGTAAGTTGTGAGTAGCAACTATGAGGAATATTAGGGGTTTTTTCTTCATTGTTCTTAAAACGCAGCTGAAGATTAAAGTCTCTTATTGTGAAATAGTGTGATAAAAGTACACATTCCTTTTAGACAGAAATACTCTTCTGGATAAGGATTTTATTATGCGCAGGACACAGCCTTTTTGGGGATTTAAAGTCATATTTTCAAGATGTAGTTGAGCTTTAAAAGAATGTACCTTTTGACTTCTGCATAGGAATTAATTTAACCTGAAACCGACACCTCTTCACGTGCAAGAAGAAATCCCCACTCAGTACTGCCTGCAGTGATTCCTGAGGTTTAAACTGTATATGAAATAGAGGAAAAACTACCACATTTCTCCTTTCAGCTCCCTTCTTTAATTTTTATGCTGGTTTATGGTGCCCATGAATGACCATGTAGTTACAATTCATCTGTCCCTAGTGAAAGGAAAAGCAGTGCCAGTATTCAATAACAGAGACAACAGTATAGGTTTTGTTTCTTAAAATGATCAGCCATGAAATACAAGAAGGTGTAAAGAACTCTTACTTTAATTCCACAGTGGCTGCCTGTATGTTAAATCTGAGATGACAGATTTATTTACTGATATCCAGAACGGACACAATAACCCCTTCTGTTGTGCATGTTGAAAACAGGGATCTGTTTGCTCTCCACAAACCAAGCAATGTTCATATTGAGAAGCTATAGCATGTAAGTAGTAAATTTAAAGCATAGTCAGCCAAAGATATTCTTGCCATCATCTGTTTATTATGAAATCTATTTCCTAATTAATTAAGGCATTTTTCCTTATTTATTTCCACAATATCAGTACACCATACTTTCTGACTGCCTGACCATTCGTTTGAGTGAAGAACCAGCCTCTCATTAGTGTCAGATGTTGGGCACTAATGAAACATGTGTTCACCAGCTTCATCATAAAATACAGGAGCCTGCAACTTTCCAAGCCTTCAGGTTTGCATTTGCACTGTGCAAAAACGTAAGTGTAAAACATGCTGTCGAATATTAAGTGCAAAATTAAAAAAAATAGTTGGAACCTCTCTCATACTAGATTTTTTTTTGACTTACAGCAGAGCAAATTTCAGTAATAATGTCATGTGCTGGTGTAGCTACCTATTTCAGTGGGAGTTAAACAGATATTAATAACGTGCTTTCGAAAATCCCATGGACTCACTTTGTACTTTTACTACTTAGTAAATTTAAATGCTTTTGAACAAATTGGCCCTGAGCTCCTGAATAAGAATATACTTCCCATTACTTAATTTCCCTTCGGATCAGCTTGAAATGTTTAAAGTTCTCGGCTGAATATCTTTGAGGCTGGTGAACCAAAGTCTGAAGGAGAGCTACTTTTTCCATTTGTTGTCCTCTTAGAAGCAGGTTCCCTTTAGAAAGATGACCTTTCTGAACCTTCAAATATTTATAGTAAGGGGATCTGTTTGAGGCAAAGAAAGAGAACTGTCTAAATCCTTAAGAGCATACAGTAAAACACAGTCTTTTTTTAGATTTGCTAAATTAACAGAGGAAAAGGGAGACAACAAGACATACGCGAGACTCTATAGGCAGCAGGCTTAAGTAGCAGAGATGACCGAGCTAATGTGGACGTTACCAAGTTCAAGTACAATCAGTATGAGCGGTTAAAAGGAGCTGGACTCCACTGCTCTGAATGTCCTTCTGCACTGTTTCATGTGTATGTGCATAGACATTTGCATATATTTGAGCTCATTGGTATGCATCTGCTTCCTGGGAGTGAAAGGTAGACGGGACGGGAGGGGACGGGACGGGACGGGATGGGACGAGACGGGACTGGAAAGGAAGGGAAGGGGAGGGGAGGGGAGGGGAGGGGAAGAGGGACGTGTTCTTTGAAAGTTTCCTAAAAGACCTTCTGCATAATGCCGTGATGGGCTTGAGGCAGTGGGGAGTAAGAGCACATCGTTTAAGCTCTCCATTGAGCAGTTCATGATTGATAGAAAACATTCACCACTCCCCTGCCTCAGTGTGCGTAGGCTCCATAGCCCTCATTCTGGAGTTATAATTTTCTTGCTTTCTCCATGTCTGTATAGCTACGATAGCTGCTTGGGGAGTATTTCTGAGCATATTCTGGCAGAGGGACAGAGGTCCCAGGGAACGCAAGGTGTGCAGCGCTGCTTGTGTAAGCAAGAGCTTTCCATGCTATGCTGGCTCCTCCGCTATGTGTGTGCTATAGTAGGCATTTACGCGCGTTGTGAGATTACTTTGAAGATTGTCTGACGTGCTTATGTGCATGCATATGCACTATATATATTTTTAAAAAAGCATTTGTTCTGGTCAGCTTTTCCGGCTACTTGTTTGCTATAGTCCTTCATGGCTAGCTTGTTTTCCTCTTCTCACCCTTCTGCTGTATTTTACCAATTTTAAAAACAAGGCCATCAGGATTAGTTGATGTTTTTAAATTTTAATGTTTACTGTCCCTTCAGAATAGATTTTGTTTCCCTGAATTTACAGATCATCTTCTGAAGAGCTAGATTTACTGTAAGATTGGTCACTAATACATCACTTTTACTAACTAGAAAAATTCTAAATAGATTTTTAAATTAAACTTTAAAATATTAGATATGCATCTGTGTTTTTTCTTCCTTAAATAATAATCTTAATTTTTCCTTCTTAAATAATAATCTGCCAAAAAAAATGGACTGAAATGACAGAGCCCCTTCTGTATTCGGGAAGCTGCTATGCTGACCAGTTTTACCTTAACATTAATAAAATTGGTGCAGGGAGGTTGCTTTATTGTCAGGCGCTGTGTAAGGTGCAATCATCTCCCGTAGTAACTCCCACTTCACTGCACTTCCATGTAGTTAGTGTAGGTGTTGACTGGGTAAGACAGATGTGGCTGGGATTTGCTATACCAGAGGAATACCTCTAGTTTCTGGGGGTTTGGGACATGTGATGTAGACTGTGGCACCCTTCAGGTGATTCTGACTTGCTCCTGGGTTGGGAAGCGCTGAAGTGGCTTAAAGTTAACTGTACTTCACCTCTTGAATGTCATTCTAAGCTGAGGTCTGGGTGAAGTGGCTTTGCTGGGTTTTGTGCCGAGTAACCCAGGTCTTAGCCTAGGGACGTGACATAGGTCCACAATGAAATGCAGTTCCAGTAGTTCAGAAAGTTTTGGTGGGTAACTTGCAGTGACTGAGTCACATCTGTGAATTTTTGCAGGATCAAGCCCTGGATGTGTTGTAAGTAGTTAGAAATGTGGACAGCAGTTGTGAATTTTAAAATAGATTTAATTGCATCTTCTTGTATTTCATTGTTGGTCTCTGAAAGTTTTCCAGTGGCTTTTAGGACCCCTTCTAAAATCAGAGGTGCTGAGATTCCGTGAGATTTCAAAGTTTAGCTTTACCCAAAACCATACCAGTGTTTTCTACTTGTGTCTCTTCTTTAACTAGAATTCAGTGCTCATTCACAGATTTGACAACTGAACTTTATTACAGCCTGCGAATGGTATTGTGAGAGATTCTAGTACCGTGGCAGGCGTGGAGGGATGGGGCTGTGTACCGCATGCCCATCTTCTGATGTGGAAGATAGATAGTGCCATGCCAACTGGAGGCACTGTGGAGCTGGAGTCCCTCTGCTGCTATATCCATGTCTGTAGTATTGCTCTCCCTATTTACTGGTAGTCTTTACAGCCAAACAGAGAACAGCTAAAGATAAATAATAAATGAGGGGAACTGTGTGCTGAATATCTTCAGAGACAATGTTGAGTATCTTCAGGTGGGAACCCTGGCCTGAGAGATGGTGCCGAGTCAAGGGATGAAGAAACTGCAGTCCTTGTTTTCGCCCAGACCAAACACCTTACAACGACCACCCGAGCCCATAGCCCAAAGCTGGACTGATGACCGGGACCGGTAAAGCAGAGCAGGCCCATGGCCTGTGTTTTTATCCGTCTACAGACTTGCTGGTGCTTCAAAGGCCATTTTTGTCAGTGCAGTGCCGCTGAGGGCCGTTCCCTGACATTGGCCATGTTTGTATTCCCTGCCTTTCTTTGACCAAGCTGACCCAGATCGCAGCCAAAGGAGACCTCTGGGTGCAATAAATCGAAGTGGTCTCTGAGGTGTCCTGGATCGCTAGACAGACTGGGTCTCTTTCCAGTCTGAACTTGGGAAGAGGACACACCACAAAAAGAAGTGTCGGATTGAAGTAAGATACAAACTGTCTGGAAAAGCTAAAATAAAAAAGCTGAAGTTGTCTGGAAAAGCTAAAATAGAATTCAGGCTTTCTGACATAAATCCAGCTCTAAGTTGGCTGATGAGTTAGGCTAAGGTGAGTCTAGAGGGTAAATTGCTTGCTTGCTTTTTGAAGAAATCGGGCCATCCTACCTCAGCACACCCGTGCTGGGGGATCGGGTGTTGTTGCCTGGCCCAGTCCTGCAGGCAACAGTTTGGGGGCCTAAATCTCTAGCTGTTGCCCTTGTTTCACAAATGGTAGAGGTCTCCCACCGTGACAAGAAGCAAGGGTGTTTTAACTGGCAATACTGACAGTGACAATTTATAGCCTATTGTGTGGATGCAGCTGCTGAGCATTCATACCCTGCCACCATCTTTGCATTCCTGACTCTA
>NW_010524115.1:80062-81303 GCF_000687285.1 Phaethon lepturus
ATGTTTAACTATGAATGCCTTCATATCTCAGCATGATTTATATCTTGGCCATTTGCATCTTTTCTCTGTTTCCTTCCTCCAGCTTTCCTTCCTTCCCGTACTTCTCCTCACACACACACATCTCTGGGGGAAAAAAAAAAGAGAGGATGGGGAATGAAGCTAAAACCATCATCACACACCATAAAGTTCAATAGCAGAAGGAATAGTTGTTTGGGAAGTATCTTACATAAACCAATTCTGCAATCAGGAAAACTCCTGTATTTACTGCTGCAGTTAAAGATCTTTTTACGCAGTTAATGGATATGGAGTTCTGCTGTGTTTCTAAATGCCATTTGTTCAAACTCCGCTTTTAGGGTTTCCTTAGGATGGGGCTCACTACAGAAAGGATGCTCAGCGTGTTGGCATCAGCGTGAGGCATTGCACACCCTGTGAGCAGAGAGCTGGGGTACATTGTACAGGTACATTTTACTTTGTGAAATTATTACTTTTACCTTTTTTCCAGGTAAGACATGTTCAGTCATAAAGCTTAGCCTAGTCACACCGGCGGTAAGTAACTCAAGCAGCGTCAGCACACAGCTCCCCGCCCGAGCCGACTCACCCTGCTCCCCCGAGCAGAGCCATGGCTTGAAGCACATGAGCCGGGCTGCGGTGACAAGCCTGCGCCAGCAGCCCTCAGGTGTCACACTGCCACGACATCACTTTTCTCCCTGGCTATATCACACGCAGGCTCCTTTTGCTGCTGTTTTTCTAGTTACTGATACCATTTCCTGACAAAAAGTGTCCGTATTATGTTTGTCCCTATTACAGCACAGACTAAAAAGGACAGAATAACATCCCATAAGTAGTTGAACAGTGGGTGGAAAATGGTAGTAGTTTATTTTCTGCAAGAGAATTGCTCATGGTGGAGATGAGGAAAGAAAAAATGAGTCTTATTTCTGTCTGTGCTCTTTTCCTGGTGTACAGCCACACAATGTCAAGGACATGCTGTGCAATTGCACCTCGCAGTCAAGGACCGTGCACCCCGCCGGGCATCCTGCTGCGAGGAGACAGCTCGCTCCATCATTGCTGCAGAGGCTTGCTGGGCTTTCAGATTGCTGGGCAATCAGCCCTAGGGTCTTTCAAGTGATGTCCGGAGTACCAAGCAGTTTAGGCAGAAAGAACTGATCTAAATTAAAAGTAAGTGATTTGTGGCATCTTGAAAACAAGCCTCCATTATTTTATTTTATTTTATTTTATTTTAT
>NW_010524116.1:0-26210 GCF_000687285.1 Phaethon lepturus
AAGTTGCGCCAGAGGAGGTTTAGATTGGATACTGGGAGAAATTTCTTCGCTGAAAGGGTTGTCAAGCATTGGAACAGGCTCCCCAGGGAGTTGGTGGAGTCGCCATCCCTGGAGGTATTTAAAAGACATGTAGACATGGTGCTTGGGGATATGGTTTAGTGGTGGACTTGGCAGTGCTAGGTTTACAGTCGGACTCAATGATCTTAAAGGTCTTTTCCAACTTAAATGGTTCTATGACTGTATGAAAAGACCACTTTGCAATACACAGTGAAGATAGAGGTAACTGATGATGATGATGCAAGTCTTCGCAGTGCTGGCCTGGCTGCCCAAATAACTGGTGTAGTGTAGGAAAGGAAGGGCAGGCTACTTAAAGCATGGAGGAGGTGAGGAGTGGATAGTCCTTGCCCAGACAGAGGTCAGTGCCACAGTAACCTACAGCTAGCATTATTCTGGGGATGCTGCTACAGGGCCTCAGATATATTCTTAGCTTCATTTCAGGTTGATCCTGTAGGTGATGAGCTTGTGGTTTTGCAGTTTGAATGCTGGAATCCACTTTGTGTGAATCACCAGTAGCTGACCTCAGCTTTTTTTAGGAAAAGTATTTTTTGTGACTGGCCCTTCTTTAGGCAAGAGTACAGGTGCTTTTGTCCAGAGACATGTCCCTTTCTCCCCCACAAACACACATACAGGACTGCCTTACACGTGGAAAACTGGCTGTGCTGCCCTTGGATTTCAGTTGGGTGAAGGCAGATGTAGACTAGATACAGCAAGAGAAATGGCAAGCTCCTGTTCAGTGGCTTTCTCTTTTACCAGGACTGCCATACATCTGATGTTTTCCTTTCCTCTTTCCTTTCCTTCCAAGAGTTGTAGTCTGCTCAGAGCGTGGGCGTTGTTTGCCTGTGCCCAGGGTTTCTGGATGCCCAGCGGCATGGTGAGAACACCTCCTAAGGGGCTGTCAGGTAGCTTGGAAGTCCTGGATGTCATCACTGCAGATACAGGGACAAGTCTGGCAGCAGTCGGTGTCAAACCTTTTTGGTAAGTGGAATTTGGGGCCAGGCCACCTATGGCTAGGCTGAGGCTTAGAGTAGGAAATTTCAGTGACCTATTTAGATCCCATTTTACAACAGCAGTTCTCTGAGCAAGTCATGGTTAGAAACTAGTGGTAAAATTTGTACGGTAACTTGGAAAGTGGTAGAATATGTAAAGATTTATTTTCCGTGACTGCAAAATTATTGTGATTATTGCCATCAAAGTCTATGGGCTGATGAGCTGGAACATATGCTCCATGCAGAGAGCCTGTGACTGTTTGTCATTCTTAAAACATGAAGGTGGCTGATACTAGAAGTAGTCTTGGCTTTCATAATTGTAGAGTCTGAGAGCACAGCTACGAGAGAGGCACAAGCCTGTGCTTTACACGGAGATTACTAAAATAAGAATAATACTGCAGTTGTGTTGCTATGAGCAGTTTTGGTGATGTGCAGTCTGTTATGAGCAAGGGAAAGCAGTTGTCAAGTTGGGCTGTTCCTTGACTATGTGTCAGGTTTCTTGAGACAGACGTGTATTGAGAGAATTAAAACAGAAGCTCTGGGAATTTTTAAAGATGCTTGCTCCCTATGACCTGCTTGTGTGATGGACAGTTACATGTTTTTGGATCCCTGGGGAAACCAAAGCTTTATACCTAGTAAACAGAAGAGAATTACAGGAAAAACAGTGATGGTGATCAAGTCCAAGCAATGTTCATGTCTTTTGTTTTTTGTATGCTGTGTTGACGTTGTTCATGGTTAACATTGGCAATATTTTTCCTCTCTAACATGCTAAAAATTTCTCCCTGCTGGTCAGAGCAGATCTCTGTGCTGCTGGTTAAAGATTAGTAAGTTTTTGGTTCTTTAAAAGGCATTTCTTAAACACCTGAAGAAATGGCAAATTAATAGAAATGCCATGTTACTAAGAGAGCTTAATTTTATTTGAACAGTTGAGAAACCTAGAGGCTATCTTAAATTGGAAGGGTGGTCAGTGGTGTGCACATTTCACTGCTGTGCATTATTTAAGCTATATGTGGAAAAAAATCCATTGGTTTCAGATATTGGAATAAATCTTATCACTAGAAATTACTCAGTTGTACACTTGAGAGTATGCAGAGCTCTGGGATGGCCAACTTCGTTATTACAACTGTGAGTGCATCACTTGATTTTCTTGCTATTTATAACAGACTTGAAACTGAATTGGAACTTTTAAGATAAAAACTTCTACTTTATCAGTAGAAGTGCTGTGTGTTCAGAAGCCCCAAAACCAAAGCTAGGTCTCCTTTTGGGCAAGTAGTCCTTTATACTACCGGTTTCAAGCTACTTGAAGTACACCTGCCAAGGCAGTAGACTGTGACCATGAACCTACTGTACACAGCACTTCTTCCTTGCATCCCTCTCCCTTTAAAGGAAATACAAGTTGCATCTAGATCCTGAAGGATGAACTTCTACAAAACAGTCTTCTCCAGTCAGCAGAATGGGATAAACTCTCATTTTCTTACAAAGGTAATCTTTGGGAAAAGTCCATAAGACTTTCAGGCTGGTAAAAGAATTTATCCTCTCTTTAATGCACTTAATACCAACCACAAATTAGCAAAGAAAACATGACTTTTCCTTAAATTATTTTATGACAACCTCCGTCAATTTGGAAATATCATTATAGGATCCTTGGCTTCTTCTTAGATGTTACTTCTCTTAGTTTCCTTTCTCTTTAGTATGCAACTGCAAACAGTGGTTGCAGTTGCATACAGCAAAGGTAATAAATCCTCTTTCGCTCTGACAATATTTATTTCTATGCCTAGCCTGACATACTGCTCTCTAGTGCACGGAAAGGATAAGGTGAAATTGAAATTAAAATTGTTCACAGAGTGAATGTTCGAGTCCTGATTGTTACATATATACACAATTTGAATGAAGATGCTAAGAACACTTCCTTCATATCTTTCATTTTCTATTTCTACAGTACATCCTTGCTTTGCAACTTCTAAACATTATTTATTTTGTGTGAATGCATATGTTGTTTTTCTTTATAATAAAATATGATATGCTGCTTTGTGAACCACATGTTGAGTTTCAGTGCTCAGTTTCTGATACTAATATATTAAGTAAGTTGTTTCTCCTGAGAAAGAAGAACAATAAGTTGTTTCCCCTGGAGATGAAAAATAAAATAGCTAAGGCCAGACCACCTGATTATCTGTGTGTGTACAAATATGTCTGTGCCCATGTGTATATTTAAATAAATGCATTTAAATGTGAATATGTGTTTTTATCTAATATATTGAACATGTACACAGTTACGTAGGAAAAAAAACCCTTTTTGTGCTAGAGATTTGGTGCATCTGCGCCATTCTCGTAAACTCTGAAGCTTATCCATGGAGGAAAAATTAGCCATGAATATGTTCTAATGTTTTTCAGGGAACCCGAATATTTCCATTTGTATTTGGAAATGTTTTCTGTGTCATCCAAATGCTAGGCTTGAGATATCAATCCAGCAAAATACTAAGCTTTACTTTTTTTTTTTTTTTTTTTTTTTTGGTGATAAATAGTGTCCTTCTGACCACCATGTGTTACATCTCTCCCTTTTTCCCAAGCTTTTTCTCTATAAACATTTTCTTCTCCCTAGTATTTTGTGTCTCTGTCAGTCCTCCCTTTTGGTCCTTTAGAGCAAATCTGAAGTTTTTCCCTTACTGATTTTTCCTCCCCTCTCCCCTTCAAGCAGTTCTGGTTTTGATCACTGCAGTTGACATTGCTAATGCTTAAGGCATTAAAAAAATTGAGTTAAAAAATCAGGTATATTTTAAAGTTTTGTTTATTAAATACATCAGTTTAATCTTCTATTACCATGAGTTTGTGTTGACTTTTCCCCCTCTAATGCCCCTGGATGTCATTACGTCAACAACTTACTCTATTACCAAACAAAGATAGGTTTCTACATGTATCTTAGGTAGAAGACACCTTATTTACTGTATGATGTCTAGAGAGGTCAAGTTATACTTCTGGCTCTGGCTCTTGCAAATTTTGCTGTAGTGGCTGGTGAGAGAGGAGATGTTGTTGTTTTTAATAATATCACAACTTGTCTTGGTCACACTGATAAACCACAAGAATAACTAGGTCTACATTTTTCAAACTTGTAGAAGTAAGTTAGTGGCTTAAAAGCATGAAATAGCAAATGCTGGCCAAGATACATGGTCAGTTAAGAAATTAGAGAAGTTATTTGTTTGTTCATTTGTTATACTGGCTTGTAGTCAGTCTCCGAGGTGTTCTGTCTGTCTGGTTTTGCTTTTTGGCTTTTCTAGATAGCTCGTTTTACTGTGTCTGTAACTTAGCTGCTTCTTTAAATGTGTTACAGTATCTTGCAGAAATACATCTGTTTCTACCCTTGCTGTGCAAGTGAAGCTGGAGTAGTATTTGTTAAGAAGATGAAGCTTGAAACACGTGAACTGGTGTCCGAGTAAGGGTTAGACACAACTGCTGCAGAGTGCAGCACTGACGCTTGTTCTTCGTGCTTTGGACAGTGTTAATCACTGGCGAGGCAACCTGTGTACAACAAAACTGCAGAGAGTGCAGTTTCATAGGGAAAGGCAAGAGTAGCAGCTTGGTACAGTCTACTCAAATTGATACTTAAATACCCAGCAAACCCCCAATTTCTCCGTACCATCTGTTGAACAGCTTAATGCTCGGAGGCAGAAATGAGAAGGGGCATAACTGGATGGGGACAGAACGGAGTGAGCACGTGGTGCTGCAAGGTCACGACTCCCTGGCTTTTCTGTTCAGTCACGATGGGGCTAGCAGGGCTCCAATTACTTCTGAAGAACAGGATCCAAATTTACTGGAAGATTTCTGAAATGAATCCTTCTGAAATTTTGTTGCTAGGATCGGCAGTTACTCTTTTGCCAGACTTGCAAATGCATATAGGTCATTGGTGTCATGATTTATTTTGTAAACATTTCATGATTTGACTGCTATCTTTAGAGATGCCCCCTCTGTCTACATGTAGATGTTTTTCTTGAAGTGGTACACATTAAACTCTTCCAGGTAGCCCTTACTTTCCACTTTTGGAGGACAGTGAGCAAAGATTATAAAATAAGCATTGCTGACTTTTTCACCGATATTTTACTTCCTCTGTGATTAACTGCAACAAGAAATCTTAAGTGTTTATTTTGCAAGAGGAAGAAAATGAAATGTAAAGGTCCACATGAGATTTACTAGTACACAAGACCACTGAACAACTGTTTAGCAATCCACAGATTCAGTAAAATAGCTTAAGATGATGATAGTGAACTACCAGTCTAACTGAAGGCATCTCTCAGTTTTTTGAGTTTATCTGAACAAATAGAGATGTTATGGCAATACTTTGAGTAGAATAATAATCTTTTCCACTGAAGATTAGTTTCAAATAATAAGGAAAAAAGGTATCTTAGAACAAATCTGTTATGTGAAAACAGATCCTGAAGTATACAGATCCTGAAGTATATTCATATCTTTCCAGTTTTATTCAGCTGGTAAATCTGTTTTATAAGCTGAAATTCTTTTCCAGATAATATCCTAGGGGTGTGTGCTCTGTAAGCCTGACAGGAGGAGGGACAGCTTTATAGACCCAAGACAATATGCGAAGAATCTTAAAACTGCTTCTTGGAACAGCCTGTAACCTGTAATTTGGGGCACACCCAAGTGTTGCAGCAGCTGGCCAAGGGTCCCGAGAGAGGAGAGGTAGTTCGTGCTGCCTGTCTGCCGCCTTGGAAGCCTCTGGTTTGAGAGCGACTAGTCGTGGTTTCGTTTTAAACTCTTAACTCACGTGAGCAACCATGTCTGTAAATGTGTAACCCCTCTGCCACTCTTTGTATACATTTCACCTTATTTTACATATATTACTTCACAAATAATTTTATGAAAATTGGAATATTGTTATCAAAGGACATGAATTGCGTGAATCACCGTGTGGCAACTGTAATTAGCATCATGAGCCTCTGCTTGTATGTCTGTGCTAGTTGGAACAGCCACCTGCACTGCTGTTTGGGACTGCCTGTTGTGTTCAAGTGCAGCACCCAACACAACTGAGGCACTGTCTTCTTGCAGGTGTCTTTTTCAACACCTCAGCTTTCCTGGATTCTTCGGTAAGGTTGTTTCTTCAGTATTTATTAACCAAAAATCAGGAAGCGAAACGCTGTTGAGTTTACATAGGAAGCCAACAAGCTGAAGCCTGTAGCAGCTCTTCCCTGCAGGTGTGACATTTGGTCATTCAGAAGCAAAAAAAACCTCTGTGATAAGTAGCTCCGGGTATACAAACTGCATGTAAGATAATAAACAAGGGTTTCCCGTTGTCCTCACTGGCTGGAAAGCGGCGGTTGCCTTTGGCCAGGAGACTGGCGGGGAGCTGCGGTCAGCGCTCCTTGGGGAAGGTGGTCATCCTCAGCTGGCCACTGCCAGGAGGGCCCTGCAAAGGGCAGAGCGAGGTGGCCTCTCTGAAAGGAAACAGTCTCTCAGTTCAATCCCTGTGTGAGCAGCTGCCGTTTTGAAAAGAGGCAATTTGAAAAGCAACGTTCAGACCTGTGAAAGGAGAAACCAGGTGATGAGGACTAATTAGGGTAAACTATCGCTAATATTAAAGATGTCTTTAGAAATGCCCCATTGCATCCAACTCAGCTGTCTGAGAATTCGAATGTACATTTTTCTCTGCTTGGATTCCCTGAGCTGGCAAGGAACAGTTTTGCATAGAGTACTAAGTTTCCTAAATGACTCGCAATTTAGCTAATTCTCATAAATTCAGGACAAATGCTGAAGTTCGGGAAGATTTTGACATGCTGTTCTTGTTATACCAACACAAAGACTCATCCCAGCTTTCGCTGGGCTGCTTTGTGATGGTGGTTTCACAAGTCATATTTCTTCTACACTTGCTGAACCCCATCAGGCTGCTGTTCTGCCATAATATGTGCAATCGACAAAGCTGACTGTTGGTTATGTCAATTAGCTATTGGTAGTGATTTGTCTACTACAAGTAGCGTATAGGCTGAAAAAAAAAATTCATATCTTTCCATGCACTTTTAAGTCAACTCTCCTGTTACATGTGCTTTAGGATACAGTTCCTCTTCTTATGTAATTGTTTAATCTTTTTTTTTTTCCCATTGGTCTCCTGCTTTATTCAGTGCATTAACCATAGAAACCGAGATTTGGGGCGCTACTGCAAATCTACCGAAAGGTAGCATTAACTGGCTTTTCAGTGCTTCACCTTTTGGTAGGTGAAGTTGGGTTTGGGGTTTGGATTTTTTTGATTCTGCCACCTTCATGACTTTCATTTAGGTTAGTTATTTGTAGATGTAAGAAAATCTAGACTACTGCTTCTGCCATGCTATTGCACACTGCATGCCAATTCTGTATGAGATGGAATGAGTTTGTTTATTGTATTATCTGAGGTGCTCAAAAAATAGTAAAAAAGGAACTCTTGAGCACCCATTCTTAAAAGTTTGCACCTACTCGGGTAGAGACAGATATCCATTTAACAAAAACATTATTCTGTTACTTAGTTGTCTAGTCAGGGGTTTCTTCCCCTCGCCTCTGCCCATTACACCTGCTGCTGTCATTATTTATTATTTCCTTCACTGAAATTGAAACTCTGGGTCAGTTCCTGTTATCAAGAAAAAGCATTTGCATTTTTTAGGACTTTATAATCTGGTCACTCTAATAGAAGTATAGTATATGATACCTAAGTTTATTCAGGCAGTATTTTTCTGTAGGTGGCATGGTACTTTGCAGAAAATCAAAATGACAGACCTTTGCCCTGCAATACCAAGCGTCTAAATGTAATGTCTAAATAGGACCCCTTAGACTATTTCTTTTCTCAAAAATGATGAAATATTTTTTCAAGAGTGATAAATTACTTGGATTGTGATAATAACTCTGAGCAGTCACCACATACAGCATTTTTCATCTTCAAAATACTTCAAAGCATTATCTAATTAAATCAGACAGCACCCTTTTTAGTAGGTTTGGGTGAGCATCAGTACCCCTGGCTAAAATGGAGAGTTTGCCCTTCTTCAGGGCAGCCTCTGCCCATCAGCTGTGGCAGGAGACGCAGGATCCATGATCCCTCCTTGATTCCTGCATACTTTTTTAAAATCCACCTTGAGAGAGATTCCCATCATAGTCTAGAAACATGCCCCAGAACTGTTAAGTATCTGCCCGTGCATTTTGGAGGCCTGAATGAATAATTGTATGGTCTTGCAGTTTGGCAGGAAATTTGCCATAGGTTTTCTTTGTCAGTGATGGACATTCACTGCGAGGTTGCTTCACAGAAGACGAGAAATACGCAGGTGGTAAAGGGTATGAAAGACCTTCTGCACTTGACCAAGGAGTGGGGAAAGGAACCGGGGAATAACAGATTATCTGTGTGAAGTGGTTGTAAATCCCATTAGTACTTCCATGACCAGGGAGAGTATCTTTTTATCTCTGGTAATCTATATGACTCTTCACTGCAGGCATGGCTTCTGTGTAAGATCTAGGCTAGCTTCCATGTGACAAACCCCAGTGACACCTTCTGCTGTGGGTTCCTGAACTTTTGCACGTGAACTCTCTGAAATTTCGGCCAGAAGGCTAGGGATTTCTCAGGTGTTGTTGCTCAGGTGTCTGTACTGGCAGCTGGAGCTGCACATACGCGTGCAGCTCACTGTCCTACAGTTTTTGGAGCAGTCACATAAGCAAGTATGAGGTCTGTCATTTCCTGCAGTATTTTCTCTATTTAAAGTACTCGAATCACAGAGTGCTCAAATTAAGAGGTTCATGCACTTCGGAATTAAAGAGACTGCCATGGAGAAACTCTCTTAACTGCATCTGGATTAATGCTAACCAGGGCCTGAGGACTGCTAGAGCTACAAGCGGATGAGGGTCTGAGAAACCTGGCAGAGTTTCAGGATGCAAGGGTGGGGTGGCTGGGGACCATTATCTTATCTAAATGGTAATTTCTCTTCTGTACGTTAATTAAAACACATAGTGTACAAACGAACATTTAGGAAATCTTTTGGAGGATCTGTTCCTAAGGGAATGTTTTGGAAGTAAATTGCGAGTTGTACATGCCTGCTCAGTGCAGCCTCTAAGAGCTGTACTGAAGCAAACAGTCCAAATTATATGCCCTCTTTAAGCAACAGGGTTATATGTATGTTGATAGTTTGGGGGAGACTGGTTTTATTTTGTTCTTAATAATGCATTTTGGGTATCCTCATTCTCTCAGGGAAGGCACAAAACCATGTTTGTCAATTCAGTAGAGATTAAGAGTGTGAGATGGAGGAACCCGGTTCAGGAACACAGAAAGAAGTCATTAGTTTTAAAAGAAAATTTTGAACAGCAGTTGAGATGTTTTACTTACTTCTTAATGATTCTTCTTCATGGAAGACTATTTGAATAAACTCATCCAGGAACCAGTTTGAATGAGTTAAACCTGTTTTAGATGGGTCTGATTGTGTATCTACACAATTACACTACCACTTTCTGGTAAGTGTAGAAACAAGGTTCCCATTTAGTAATCAGAAAATGTTTTCATGGGAGGCACGTTTTTCATTACTTTGTCACTTTTGCTTCCTTGACTGTCTTACTGTTCATTCATGACTGATTTGTATCTGTATTTATATCCTTGCTTCTGAGTAACATCCCATATTTTGTGTCTCAGGTGGAATGATCTCATGCACTGGCAGAGGTGGGTACTGCTGATGTTTTATTTGCTACTTCGCCTTTTTATGGAACATAGCCACGTATCGCCTCAAAAAAAAACAACAAACCAATCCCCCTGCAAAATATTTCTCACTTGAAAAACTGTAGAATTTCTTGGATTCTTGGTAGTTGCAATGACCTCAGGTGTAGCAAATTAATAACAACAAAAGCCAAAGAGCAGTCTTCTGCTGGGTTTAGAGGCAGGGATCTTGTTTTTTCAAATGTTTGCAGAGGGACAAATATGTCCCGTCGTGGGGAGAAGAAGTTACAAATGCCTGTGCGGAATTAAAAGGGATTTGGAAATGAAATGCAACCCTGTGCCCCGAATACAAAATTGCATGTGGCATGCCTGGGCATTTCGGGAAAATCCACTGGCCTAATCTAATCCAAATAATTAGATTTTGGATTAAGGTAAGCTATAGTCATCAAAACCAGAACAGGTAGAGATAATTTTTGTCCAGTCTGGACCCTCTCTTATTATGCCTAGGTTATTTTTCCTATTTATAAACCTCTATATTTTTCCCTTCAACGATTAATCTACAGACAGAGTGCTAAAGTTATTAGTGCAAGAAACAGACAAAAAGATAAATGCTGACCTTTCTAATTGGCTCTTGAAACCTGAAATATTTACTGCTCGGAGGATTAATAATGTTTGTGGAATGATTTGTCATCCACACTAAGTATTTCTTGCTTCTTCATGAAGCCATGCTAACCTCAGATAAATAAATATCTGCTGGTGCTTCCACGTAATGGATTTTTCGACATCATCGTAGGAAGAAATCTTACTTCCAAGCAATTCACAATAAACTTCAGCAGCCGAGCATACTTGACTGTTGGTTCCCTCACTTGCTTTGCTAAGTGCGATCATGGCTGGAAATGAATGGTTCGCTTCTTTATCTGAAGTCTTTGGCACCGGGAATCAAGACTTAATCATTCTCTGCATTGATGGGTAGCAGAGCATAACTGCTCTCTCAAAGCTGACAGGGTGGTATTTTGTTCTTTGCTCGTGTTCTCCCGAGTTAGTGGAAAGGGCTATAAAACCTCTAATGCTTTGCTCCACTATGGATTAGGGGTTTTCAAGCATAACTCGGGGATTTTTTTTTTCTCTCTGTTAGTACTGAAGCTGAGATGTCTGGTAGTACCCTAGAAAGCATAATGATGTCACCATCAAGAATGTGCTTGTTTCTACTGCGTTCTGCAAACTGGCTAGGATTAACTATTTGCATTGCACTGTATTACAGCAAGTTTTATTAGCAGAGGATAGTAACTTCAGCATTTCACTGACAAATCTATAGTCTCTCCTCACAATAAGGACTCAGTAAACGTGATGAAATGGATTGCCTTTGTTGGAGTGTTGGTCTGTTAGAAGTGTCTGTGAGAAGAAAAGAATGCCAGAAAGTACTATACTTTTACAAAAGGGGGGAAAAAAAAGGCAAACATAAAAAAACAAAAAGGCCTTTCCTGTGGCTTTGTTGCTGTGATAAATGCAGTGGGTTCCAGGGGCTTCTGAAAGTGAGTCTTTAAAACTGGCCTGACACAGCAGAGTGCAAACACCGAGCTAATCTTGAAGAGCACGTAAAATCACATTGTATTTGACTTCAAAAGGAATGGTAAACTCTGTCCTGCTGGGCCCCTGGATAAATGGATAGGTGAACATTGATGTTTCAGAATCAAAGTAGCCCATGTAAGTTCAGTCTTACATGTTATGTAACAGCTGAGGATTTTGGGGAGAATTACAACGTAAAAGCCTGATGTTTATTTAATAAACTGGTCATTAACTACAGTTCCACAATTTACTCCTGGAGTGAAATGAAGAGTAGCTTTGCAGCTCTTTTCATTTTAATTGCAGCATCTGTTGCAAGCCTAAGTTTCTCTTCCCTGACAGAGTATTTTGCTGCCTTGATGGTGTATGTGTATTATTGGCTGTGTTTTAGCACAGCTTGGTTGTTTATTTTGGGGGGGTGATATGTGCCCACTCCATAAGACACTGAGCAGTTTGCTTGGGACAAACAAACAGCAGGAGCAAATTCTTGATCCACGAACTGGTTTTGATCACAGTTTCCTAGCTGTGCTTTTCCTTTTTTTCCCCTCTCTTCTACCACTTCCAATTAAGTCATGTAATTGTAGAGGAAGGCACATGTCATTGAACCAGCATTACAAAAAGATGGTTTTGTAGGTCATTTATGATTAAATTTGCTCAGAAGCTCTGCAGTGGCTGGTGGAGGGATCCATCAGTACATAACAAAACCTCCGATCAAAAGCTTCAGATAAGGTGCCAACTACTAAAAGTTTGGGACCACCTGTCAGTTGTGCATCTGAATCTGCTGTGTACTGTGGCAGCAACTTCAACGTTAAAGTTGTTGCTCTGAAGTGAAAAGTAGGCACACACTCTCAAAATGTTTGAATTTTTGAATTGCCTCCGTTTCTGCAGCAGCCACTGACTGACTGAAGAAGGAAGAATCAGCGTTTCATATTTACCCTTTCCAAGGCATGGATGTCCTGTCCTGGAAGGGAGATTGCGGAAACAGATGCAAGTGTTGCAGAGGAGAGAGAGTTAGTACCTGAGCTGCTAGGTAAAAATAAAAAAATAGCAATGACCCAAAACACTACATGGGAGATTAATTAAAAAGGAAAGTCAGTATTATCCTGTTGAACTAAAACCAGAATATCTTCCAACTTTAGTTCTTCCTGAAAATCTTTTTTTTTTCCAAAAATAATAAATCCCAAACTTTGCGGTGAAGAACTGAGCTTCTTGTTGTCCAGAAGTATGAATAAAAAATCTACATTTCCCAAGAGGGTAAACAAATTCAAAATAATGATGCTCCAGGTTTGATGATAATTCCTGCAGTCATTTTCTCCTGTGGCCATTACTGGAATAAAAGCAAGCAGGTTCCTCTTCTTGAGCCTGTGGTATAAGGCAGTGTTCACAGCAAGCAGTGCTGGGTGTTGGTAAGAGCAGTCTTGAGAGAATTTTTGCCATTTCTTTTTAGGTGGAAAATCTGATATTCCCACACACACACACCCCCGACCTTTTGACAGTGTTGATTTGCTTAGTTTTTGGGCAAGTCCTGATTTTACATAGGGACGTTAATAAAAAAGGTTTACACAACATTTGCACTGTGAATATTTACTAGCGTTGATGCAGAGAACAGTACTCCAGTGTTGCTTTGTCTCGATATAGGTTTTAATTGTTTTCCTTCTTTTATAAGGGGGGGGTATATCAACTGATACAGCAGAATAAAAGCTTTCATATACACCGTTCATGAAGACTGGTGCTAAAGCCACTTCTTTGTTGCCCACGTGTGAAGTCCTGATGCCAACCTGCGTGTCTGGTGCACACAGTGCGGTGTGATCGCCAGTAGGCTAATCTGTAGGTGACAGAAACACCAGCACTGATGTTCAGCTACATCACATGAAGAGCCAGTTGTTTGGCCCCTGGAAGACTGTTGAGTTACATGAGCTTTCACCAAAGGGTTTCTCAGTGAAGGAAATGTAAAGAAAACTTTCCCATAAAGGCCAAGAGTTTGCTGTGGGAGTTATGGCTGACAAGTCCCTTTCATGTAGCCATAGTTTGAACAGGCAAAAAAGAGCTCTTTCCAAAATATTAGCATAAATTGGGGCTTTAAGTTTAATTAGGGCAAGCAAGTTGTAAAATAAATTGCAAGGGGCAAAAGTTTCCACCTTATTTTTAATTATATTTGTACAACTTTTTATACAGTAATTACGTGTTTTACTCTGAACATCAAGTTATATTGGGAAGTAAATGGTATAGGCTGAGTCTGAATTTCAAGTGTGAGCAATGTTTAAAAAGCAATTAACGCAGAGAGGTATACTGAGTGATAAATGGGGGAGGAGGCAAGCAATTGAAAATGAAATGATCTTGCTGTAACAGTTTAATGTTCAAAAGATGTGGTAGGGAAGCAACTCATGCATCACCTGAATTTCTGCTTGGCTTTTGCACAAGGCAAACCCTGTGGCAGCACATTTGTATGCAAGGCTTCAGCTGGCAGCTTTAACTTTCCCAGGAGCTTTACTTTGCCCACAGTATCGATGAGTGTTTAATTACATAAACATCATTTACTGAATATAACATAACTTTAATTATAAAAAGTTTAGGTTTTATTGTGGTTTTGGAAGACACTAAAGCAGCGAGACTCCTTCCGTTTAACTTTTCCTGACAGTGACTTGTGGACCTTCATGCAGCACTGTGATAGTTGTACAATTTACAGCTGGGGCACGTGTTCGAAAGTAAATATGCTGAACCTCTTAAACCTCTGAAGAGGTTGCAGCAGTGCTATCATGTTATTGAAGGACCCTTTTGACTACTAATCAACTTAAAAAATTTTCTTTGTATGCTGTTTTCTCGTCCATGCTGGTGTATCTGATGGCCAGTCACATAACTGGGGGGAACAACTAGGAAGAGAACAGACCCTATGACTTTTATTTAGTTGGATCTTTCAAGCAAGCGTTTCCCTTCCTTCCAGAAACAACAGGCAGAACCTGAAGTAATAGAATTTGTGAAGTAAATTTAGAGAGATGCAATGGGTGAGGAGTCATTACTTCAGTTTCCGTATTTTAAAATGTTTATTTTGTCTGTAACCTAAAACTCTTCCCAAATGTTGGGATGGTTTTAATCTTCTCTTGTGATTTACCAAAGTTAGGGAGAGTAAGTTATGGTACAGATTCAATTCTCTGAAAGAAATAAAGAAAATTGCATTTCCATCCTGTTTTGAAAACTCATTTCTTTAAAGACCTTCCAGACCTTTAACCTTCTAACTCCTGCAAGTGTAGTAGGAATGATTTAATATGCAAAGCAGCAACATTTTGAAATAGGAGTAACTTTTTAAAGCATCGCTGCAACTACTGTATTTAAAAGTACTTATTTGGAAATAATTCAGAGCACTTTCTCTTGCTTGCTGGGTCGTGCTATACTTTATCCTACCAGAGGTGCAGAGCTGTAGCTGTGCTGCCTCAGCATTAGGCTTGGGTGAATTTTGTGTTGGTGAGGGTTTGTTAGTGTGGTTTTACAGGTAGATTCTCTTTGCAAGAGCACTGTGTATCACCAGAAGGGATTTTTGCTGGGACAGTTATATTTACTGACTACAGTATATCTTCAGAGGCATCACCAAATACAAATTGGCACGCGGTGACTCTGTGTTGCACTGAAGCAGCCCTTGCTCACCCAGCCTGGGTACCTGCTTGGGCTGTGATGTGATTCCTCGAGAGTGTGAGATCGTGCCCCGGCTGCACTTCTGCTCACCTCTGGTTTCATCCGAAGGTGACGTGGCTGTGTCCCTCCGCGGCAGTGGGGTGGGATCCTGCCGTGCTGGGACATGCGGCGGTAGGTGAGCGCCGCCCCGGGGGGACCCCACCAGCATACACCAGCTATGCCTGCGCAAGATGTTGGAATTGGCGAGTGTGTTAGTGTGTTACTTATCCTTATTAAAACTGGAAAATTTCTTAGCGTTGTTACTGCTGAACAGCTTCATGGTTGTGCAGGTAAGACACTCTTTTGGGGAAGAATTGCCTCTATTAAAGCATTTGAGAGCATAGTGATAATACCAGCGCTAAGCAAAACCCTGTAGCTATAGATTAGATCACACCTGCGATGGAAAGATTTTACTGGGAAGGACTGTTCATTCTGGCACGCTGCTGCACACCTTGCCCCTGTTTGTGTGGCTTGTTGGCTTTTTGCCATCTTCTCAACAAAACTACTCCACACGGAGCAGAACTCTGAAACCAAAACGCTTTCTGGTTTTCAAGCTCCAGCAGTCATCGAGGAGGGCAGAAAATCAATGCTGGCAGTGGCGAAGCACCAAACAAGCAGGGGGAATAAATCTGACTCTAAGGCTCAGAAGAGGAGGTTACAAGGATTCCCTGTGCTGTTAGTTATGGTGGGTTTTATTTAGGAACAAAGACTCCGTATACATTTGTAACCAGTTGCTTATAATGTAGACCACTTCTATTTTCAGTAATACTCAAATACATTGTAAGTTGGAATTTCTTTGCTATAATTAGTTTACAAAATAGCCATAAAGGAGTAGAGTTTGAGGGCGGGGTTTTTTCAAGTCTTTGTTTCTTTAAAAATTGCTTATATCAAATACGTTTCAAAATGTTTTGTTCTATATTGCCAGTTTGAAGTGGAGATCAAGTCAGCATTGCAGCAGCCACCGTGAATAGATGTATGAAGAACATCTTTTTGTAAATATCAGTCGATACATCTCTGAGTGTTTTATGGAACGTAACATAAAAGGCACATTCCTTGCCAAAACTTCCTTTGTGCTGGGCTTCTCTCTAATGTAATTTCCATCAGTTAAAGAATAAAGAGAGCATGTTTTTGGGCCCGTTTTGTTTGGCAGTGCACAAAGGAAAAGAAGGTTGGGGGGGTTGAGAGTATTATTTCTCAGCTACTTCACACAAAGAAATACTGTACTGCTTTCAGAAATCTCTTAGTACAAATGCTTCCTGTCACAGGCGATCAGTGTTACGCCATTTTGACACAGCTGTACAGGATACTGCAGTGCGTTATAAAATCGTTGTCCTGGACTCAGTACAGGAGGGCTGGAACTGGGCAAGAGCCCTAGGTCTGATTTTCCATACTCATGTGGGTGCTAAATGTGGAGTGAGAATCATCTCAGCGAGTAGCTCTTCTGAAACGGCATTGTCTGACGCAGCGCGCTTAAAGGACGAGGCTCGCCTCGTGCAGAGCTGCCTGGAGAGGGGCTGGCTTGGAAGGACTGGGGGTGTCTGTGTCTGTCTCTCTTTGGGTCTGGGCAGTCATGCGTGCTGTCTTAAAGGAAGGAGTAAGAGACATCCTCCATCGCTTGTGTAGCACTCACGTTGACTTGGCTTTCTGATTTTGTCAGCATGTCTCTATCACAACCCTGATTGTTTAAAATCTGCTTGGTTGTTCTTTCCCGAGTTCGAACAAATGCAACAACTTGGTTGAATGCTCCATCTTAAAAGGAATCCAAACAATGTGGGATGGCTGATGTTTTGGGGACTTTGCTATGGATATAAAGGCTTGAAATACAGTAGGTGTCCTACCAGTGCGTTACCCCATCCTGAAAAGCTTGACAGTAGAAGACTGAGTGCATGGCTGTGTCTTCCACTGGCAGAAGTGGTTTTTGCCAGTTCTCTGTACCAAGAGACAAGGTTTGACTGGGAAAAAGAGCTGAACCGTCGCTTCAGAAGGGTGGGGAGGGAAGAAGCCAGAGAGCTGCAAACTCTGCCTAGAGTGGGCAGTGCTGCTGCCGAAGAGGGAACGGCCCTGGCAGGCAGCAGTTAGCCTGGCTCAGCGGCTGCCCAAAGACGTCAGGAGGAGAGACTCTGTGCTGCGTGCTTGGCATGCACTGAAGTTGTTCTGCTGTCATAGCCCCGTGCAGGGAAAAGGCAGAAGGTAAAGGGCTGAAGTTCCCCGTGGCTGTTAACATAAACATATGCACACGGATGTGCTTCATGCTTGTTAAACTTATATCCCTGTTGCCCTCTTTCAAATGATCTGTGTAATTCTGAAAATGAGATAACAGTAAATAAAATGTTCAGCCTACTTTGCAACTGTCAATAAACAAATGTCTCCATTTTATGTTGTGTGTACACATTTGGTTATCAGATGTTTCCTGCAGTCCTGCTGCTTGATGCTTTTTGTATGTGTCTCCTTTTGGGACTAGCATATGAATTTTCTCCCCTAATTATAATCTTGCACTGCTTAAACTAGTTTAGTAATGACAAGAGTGGCCATTACTTCATTAATGTCCAAGAAGAAAGTAAGATTCAACTCGTTTCACTTCTGCTGGTCACAGGTACTATGAAGGTAAGTGACTTTATTCCTGTGCTTAAAATTTGAATATGCTGGTTTCTTTATGCTCAAAATACCAAATTTCCTCTTTAGTGTACTTACTGTGAGAACATCCTCTAGATCTTGCTCTTTGACTTAAAACAAACTGGAAGTGCTTTTTTTAAAATTTAGTTTTAAGAGATGGTTTCTTGATGTTGGTTCAGTACTGCAGCCTGCTCTGTTTGTAGTGCGTCTCCAGTACATGGCCCAATATAGCATGTGTGTCTCACTGGGAGGGGAGAGGATGTATGGAGATTGAGAGTAGGCAAAGGCCTACATGAAGAACTTCTTCATGTTCGTTTGGGCTTTTTTGCTCAGTTCTAATTCATTGGTTTTTAATAAGTGTGAGCTATTCAACTTCCAGCTCTAGTTTTGTTTTTTCTGTTCTTGAAGTTGGGGAAACACATCAGTATTTGTGATTCTAACACATTTTCAAACAGAATTGGCATATTTCTTTGCTAGCATATTCTAGCAAAATTGCATAGGCATTGCATGATGAAAACAACTAATTTTGCCTCTGGCTGTCCATTTTATTCACAGTGAGAAGGGGAATCCTGATGTGCAAATGAAGGGTGCTCTGTATTTGCGTAAACTGTTTTCTTTCTTGGTCTTTCAGTCTGTTGTTTCCTTGCTGTTTTGTTTATTGCAGGCATTCATATAGGATCAGTTTAACAGGTTCCTTCAATAGCTCCTGAGGTTTTCCAGGTTCTTCTGAGTCCTTACTCTTATATTTCTCTTTCAAAGAACCTTCTGTCCTTGTATAGATGATTTTGCAGCTTTAGTCAAACTGTGAGGTCACAAATTCTGTACCTTCAAGTGAACTGTAACTTTGTGTTTAGCATGGGTCAGGTTTTAACTTCGTTGGCCTTTAAACATGGGTTCGTGCTTTACTTTCACAGTAAAGGCACACTGGCTGTTTCATTGAAAGTACATGGTGTTCCTTTATATTTGCTGTTGCTGTGGATGTAGGCTACTACTAACGCAGTAAGAAACATTTTTATTGATATTTATATAAGGTGTGTGGGTTTTTTTTCCCTATTAGATGTGCTGTTAAATAATAACTGCTATTGCTCAGTATTATTTCTAGGTAACATTATAAAAGTACACATATCACTTGAAGGACTAGGGGTTTTCCCCCCCTAAACCATTGCATGGAGAGTACTGTTATAGTACAGTATAATGTGTTTTATACATATATATAGTACAGTATAATGTGTTAGACTGCAGCAGCAAAAACTGTGTTCTCTCGGTGGAGACATGTATGACACTCTGCTGACGTGTATGTAATTAATTCTGGGGAAGCAAAAGAGAGTTAATGGTTTGTGGTCATTTATGTGTTAAAATAGGTTTGTGTTATTCCTTAAAACAGTTGTAGAAAGTGTTAACCCAATGGAAGCAGTGCTAGTAGTGTGTTTTTCCTTGGCTTGGGTAGAGCAGCCTGCAGTCTGAGGGCAGGAGGGGGTGGGTGCAAGTTACCTCATCATGGCACAAGAAACAATTACTTGCTCCCACATATCATCCAGCCTTGGTTTTGGTCTGCCTCATTACTCAGCTGAGATGTGGGGGGCTTTGGGGGCCTTCTGCTTTCTGAGGCGGGCAGCTCCTCTGCTTAGGCTGGGTCTGGCTGAGCTGCGGGCTGGAAGCGCTGTGAGGAGGAGAGAGATGTATTTCCAAGTTGGTTGGTGACTGCTTAAAAGGAGACAGGTAAATGCTGAAAACACAAGGGCTGCCCTCCTGTTGACTGACCTAAATGAGACCAGCTGGGTATTTCAGTCAAACGAAACACCTTCCTCGGAGTGATTTCAAGCACAGCCTGCAGCTGAGCATGCAGGGCAAGGGATTGGTTTGGGATGAGCAGATTATTTAATCCAGCATCCATGAGAGTCAGGGTTTCGCACTCTCTCCTGTGTTGTTTTGTTTTGTCTTGTCTTTAAGGAAGGTGGCTTTTAAGTATGGCACGGTGTAAGGAAGGTAGCTTTTAAGTATGGCCCAGCGTTGCCTGTCCTGCTGGGTGATGCGATGTGGTCCTCTGTGGTGTGTGGACTGCTGACAGTTGCCATGGTGATAGAAAGCCTCCTCAGCCGAGGATGGAAATGCTCCATCGCAATGTCTTCACTGAGAAATGGCTACAGTGGCAGAGACATACCCTGCTGGGGAGCAGAGCCGCCTCTGAGTACCTCATCGGTGATTGAAATGTAGTGACTACCTGATGCGATTGTGGATCGTAGGATGAGAGTGTTTATTTATAGACTGAAAGGGCATCACTGCATATTGAAATACATCTCTGCTTTTGTGTGGAAAAACAGACATTTCTGGTGTACTGTGTTCCTTCTGCCTAACAGGGATGCTTTCCCCTCACCTGCTCCCCCACGAGAGCCTGAGTACCACATCAGACTCTCTTAGAGAGATCAATCAAATCCTCTACTTAGTCAACTTTCTCTTGTTTGGTAAGTTACATTTCAGTACGCCATGAGCAAGTATAAGAACAATTCTTATATAAGCCACTTTAATTGAGTTTGTCGACTTTAATATCTCATTCTGATCTCATTTGCTGCTCTTCAACTTCAGACTTCAGCAGAATGATTTCTGATGCGCAGGATGATAAGGGAGGTTCACATTCCACATGCCCAAGCGCTGCAGTGAGGGGAGGCAGCCGGGAGCACTCCCTTGCATGCTGCTGTTTTCACGATGTGGCCTTTCCATCAGAAAATAATCCTGGTCCTCATGTGATGCAAATATCCACTGGTTAGAAAGGAAATTGATAGCTCTTTCTGTCTGCAGACAGAACATGTCCCAAGTTTCAAAGCTGTTGTATTCCCTCACTCTCTCTGCACACATAAGAATTTCATATAATTAAGTTTGTAGACCATGGCCTGTATTTTTATAACTCTGGCTTTTTTACCTCATCTAGCCTTCTGTGGGTGCTGCCACAATATAAAAAGCAAGCAATGAAGAGAATCTTCATTAGAGTGTGTTTGAAAAGCTTTTATAATAGTTTATTTT
Source organism: Phaethon lepturus (assembly GCF_000687285.1). NCBI lineage: Eukaryota > Metazoa > Chordata > Aves > Phaethontiformes > Phaethontidae > Phaethon > Phaethon lepturus. The sequence continues at coordinate 20,560 of NW_010524116.1, forward strand.
ATACCTTTGCCTCTGTGTGGGTAAAATGTAATTAAAGCAAGAGCTGCATTGCAAATTATTTTAATTCTGAAAATACATTAAGTATATATCATTAAAGTTTTTATTTCTGAAAGCTCTAATTCTGTAAAGATACTGGAAAGCAATGGAAATAGAAGCCTGGTTGCACTGTAAATAGTGCAAAAGTATTTTAGTGACTGTAGTACTAATAAGCAGAACATTTTGGAGTTTTTTCCTTTAATTTTTTTAAATGGCATTAGTATTCCAAACAGCAAAATCCCTGGCTGGAGAATTGTAGAAATGATGATTGCTCATTAGCAAATAGAATACAGATGTTCTGTTCATTTTGCCTGAGTGCTTCACATAAACACCTTGGGGAGTGACTGGCACACAGTACAAAATTTGATAGCATAACAGTGTGCTAAACACTTCGGGGCTGGCAACAGAAGCAGAAGCATACCATGTAATTTTGTAAAATTTCATGTAATTTTTAATCATTTGTAGTGTTTGTGTAATGCGAGAACCTTCGTGTGGGAAGTGCGAGCGTGGCGGGGGGGTGTCTCTACAGGGCTGTAATCAACACCAGAAACTAGAGTTGAGTAAACTTTGTGGAGGTCTGTTCACGTCTTTTTGGTTGACTTTCTACCTTCAGCTTACAAAGGAGCCAACTTCCGTCCCCCTCCAGGTCCATGAGTCTTGTATCAGTTGTACATTTTTGTATTTGCCTGACCAGTTGCCCAGAATTTTTTGGGCCTCTGAGGCAGCATCTTTTTGCTTCTTTTCTCATACATCTTCAGGTGGTGTCACCAGGTAAGAAATTTGTTGTTCCTCCTCTCCCCTTCTTCCAGTCCTCCATCCTCCTCCCCAACAATAATCCCAGTTACCTTTTTTTTTTTTTTTTTTTTTTTTTTAATTTTTTAATTTAATAGGTGCCATGACTGTTTTCGAGCATGTACTAAATAAGGAGTGGAGTAGTAAGGCACCGCTAGGGACTTTCTGATAGTTGTGTGTTAGTGGCTATGGGGTTTTACATCCCAGTATGATATTGCTGAATTCACCATCCTCTGCCAATACCGGCGGTGCTTATGGAATAGCTGAAACGGGAGAAGCCCTTGCTCTGCTGGAGGAGCTATGTGAGTTAAGCCTCTCTGTGTCCCTTGCTGTTGAACTCTGCTCCTTGCAGAATTTTGTGAGAGAGTGAGTTCCCTTTTCAGTGAAGATGCAGGAATTGTTTTTTAAAGCCCATGTAAGAAATGGTGAATCTCATTCATGGAATTGGGTGGACTTTTAAAGAAAGAGAATTCCTAGCTGTGATACTACTCTGGCCTCTTGCCATGATGTGTGTTGTACTTGTTTAGGTGCCAGGGCCAGAAGCTGAATGAACTTTGAAAGTTTCAAATGCATTTATTTTATTAAATAATATGTCGATTCCAGTGGATTCTTTTTCTTAATTTTTTTTTAACATTGGTTAAGAAGTCTTCAAATGACTGCCATAAAGTCATGGAGCAGTAAAGTTGTGCTTCAAAGCAGTACCTATTTCAAACTGCAGCTGAACTACCATATGCCAGACCTGATTGCCTGCTGCAGCTACTCTGCAAAATTATTATGCAGCAGTATGTCCTTGGCAAGCAATTATTAAAAAATGCTTTTGTGGGGTTTTTTTATACCTTTTAAAGTAGCTTTTTCTTTTCCACCTTAGCAGAAAAGTCTTGAAGTATTAAACTGTGCCAGGTCTGGGGATTGTTCAGATGATACAAATCAGAAGATGGCATTGGGCACCCAGAGAGCTGGTTATACCCTCAGGGTTTGTTGGTTATGAGCTCCCACCCCCCTTTTAAGCAAATACTAAAAACTAAATGGAACTTATTAACATTAGTTTGTCCTGCTGAGTTGAAAACAATCTGTCTAAATGTAGAAAACCATAGTAGGTATCAAAGTTAAACCACTTCTAGTGGCAGAATCAAATTAAAGTGAATTGAAACAAGTTGGATCAGCGTGAAGTGACTCTGTTTGTAAAGAGTACTTTGCATTTCTATATCTTTTCACAGCCATAATTGAGAGAATAATATCAGCAACTTCACTTACAAAGCTGCTGTTTGCTTCCTCCTTTTGCCCTAAAGCAAACAAAATAGGCAGGCTCCCAATTTGGAATCTATTGAATGAACCCAAATCACTTATTTGCTGTTTAGTTGTCGTGGCAGCAAGGCAAATAGATGTGAAAAGATTAGCCAAACAAAAAGGCGAAAACCTTGGCCCTGTTGTAAGGATTTGGAAACCCAGTCATCAATTGTTGAGGTGGAAGGATAAAGGCATGTAGGAAAAAGCAAGCTGAAAGTAAAATGCCTCATCTGAGATCTGTAGAAGTGGAAGATTCTTGGAATAAAGTTTTAAGTTTTATTGTCATCTCTTCCTGTTTGTTACTGTTTCCGTTTCATTGCAACTTCCATATGTATTGCAAATCATATTAACAAATAGCGAGGGTGTGAAGGAAAGCATGTTAAAGAAAAAATTAATGATTACGTTAGCTTAATGACTGAGGCTGTGCCCTGTTTTGCAAAGAAGATATATCTGGGAAGTTTTAGTGAGGACATTAGGTTTCTTATTCAATCACATTGAAACAATCTGAGAAATTGTAGACTTCAGGACAACTATTGTCAACCAAGACACATAAGAGACAATCCTTCCCTCAAACACCATCCAGGCAGCCTATGCAAAGGAGAAAAATTAAACCTCATTCATTTAGGAGGGAGGATGAAACACCTTACCTGAAACCACAGTGTCTGCATGGAAATAGGATGTGAATTTGAAGCTGTGATACTCCCAAGGTTTTGCTGGCACAGGCTTGCTTGGACATAGGTATAAGTGAAGAAGGATCGTTCCCATATGTCTTACTCTGGAGTCCAGCCTTGAATATAGTCCCAGGGCTTAACAGGGAGAGTCCAGATGGACGGAGCCTTTGGTCTCCCGTCACTGCCTGGAGGTCTGATGTACTTTACTTTGAAATTGATAAATGGAGTGGTATGGAATTGCTGCTGTGATATGAATTATTCCCACTGTTATTAAATAATAAACATGACCACAGCGACCTACTCACTCTCTAGACTGGATTTCTTCTGTGGCTTAATCTTGGTAATGGCTTCGTATTTGAACTACATAATGTCACGGGTGTGCTGTGGGTTGCTGAAGAAAGGGGGAGCAGAAGGAGGTTGGTAGATTGATACCATGTCGTATGTATCATAAAGTAAGGTAGTAAAAAGCCTCAGGAAATTATATTTCTTAAGTAATGCAATCAGAATTGCACTTAGACAGAGGAGATTGCTTTGTATTTACTAGCTGTGTTTACTGCTTTTTCTGATGTGCCTAAATAGGAAAAACAGGTATTTGGAAACTTCAGGGAGTAGAAAATGGAGTTCTAGACCCGATTCTGAACAGTTACTTTTGGGAATAGCACAGCAAAATGAGTGAGCTTGATTTGCTGCACAGCAGATGCCAGGATTATATGATGTGGAAGGAATTTTTTACTTTTAAACCCTTTCAGTGTGATGAAATCCAGGGGAGAGGAAGGAGGGATTGACATAAGTGCCCTCTTTTTTTTTTAACCTCTTCTGTGCTCTGGATCCGGAGATACCATTTGATTCATGCAAGCACAGCCCATCTGCGTAGGTGGACTCTACCAAAACAGTAATTAAATGTAGTGTATGTTTCTGGACTAGAGCTAAAATGGAACGGAAAATAATACTATTTATGCTGTGGTTTAAAGCTGTGCTGCTATAAACAGAAAATGAAACAGAGAACTGAGTTTGCATGAAAACTGATTAAGAGTACAGTGCATCTTTTTTGGTATTTATGCATTATTTAAAACAAGTTTAGCAGACTATAAAGCTTTTGATTACAGTCAGCTTGTAAGTGTGTTCTGCTACATTGTACAGCATCTCAAAATAAAATGGACCAGCAGTTGTTTACAAAAGTTAAAGGCTCTCAAGACCAGCTTGTGGGAGGAGCAGATGGTATTTGGGCATCATGTTGTGGTCTTGCAGTCCACGCGATGCCATGTTGGGCTGATTCATTTGCAGAGATCCATTTGCAGAGGCACCATAGTGAGCTGCTTCATTGAGAGAAGAAGAAATGTTTGAATTAACTTTCTTGCCTTTTGTCCTATTTTTAGTAAATACCACTGGCTGCTGTTATATTTAAAGAAAATGACAGGAGTATATCAGAGCCTTTATTAAAATGTCCCTTGCAAGCAGTGATCCTTCTGTTCAGGAGACCTTTCTGTATCAACTGCAATAAGGTGACGGAGCCGTGCAGGTAAGGTTCAGCCCCAGGTTTTTATGGCGGGGTGACGCAGGGCTGTGTCGGGTCGCCTGCGGTGGGCCTGGCGAGCGGGCAGCCCAGGTGTGCTTCCGCTGTGCGAAGGGCCAGCGCGCTGCCTCGGCACCGTGTTTCAGCCCCACGTCCGCTTGCTTGCGTGACTGTGAACTTGAGCAAGCCGAAAAGTGCTGCTGCTGGGCTGCGGGCAGGGTGGTGCCCCCCACCTCCCCTTCCCACCCTGCCGGCGTGCTCAGCGAGCTTGGGACGCTTAAATGTTTTAGCTGGACAGGAGGGAAGTGTTTTTCTTGACTAATTTAAAGAGGGTCAAAATACTTCCTTGCAAAAGGGAGAGAAACGGAGAGGGGGAGCTGTGCTAAAGCAGGGGTGGCAGTGAAACCCCAGTGACAAGGTCTTTGCGGCATTTCCCTTTTAGGCATTTGCGAAGCTTGGCGTGACTTAATATTCAAAACCTGTTGAACCTGTTGGCAAGAGCAGAGCCCTGGATCCTTGTTGCAGGTGGTTTGTTGGTTGCTACCAACTGCATTTCAATTGCCTAGTGATAGTGTTTGTTTTCTTGGAATTTGCTTTCTGGTGCAAGGTTTCAGCGGTGGCTCCTGACCAAAGCCCTGCGAAGGCGGAGTTGCTGCTGGCCACGATCCAGCGGGGCTGCGGACACCCCATGAGCCCTGCCCTGTGCCCCGAGGGCAACAGCAGAGGAGGAGTGTTGTGGCATTGAAGGGGCTGAATGTGGGAAACTGCAGTCACTTCCTACTCTTCCTGGCAGGCACAGGCGGTGTTAAACCCGTTACTTTTATAGGAACAAGCTGACCTACTTATTAATGCATTGTATTTCAGTGTTCAGCTATGGCTGGCTGCCCCAGAGGGGTTGTGTTTCCAGCCCTGCCAAAACTCAGGCCCCAGCCCTGTCCCAGCCTTGCTGGGGGTCTTGGGCAGGGCATGTTGGTGTGTCTGTGTATAGGGTTTGCGTGGCAAGGTTTTGGTAGCTGGGGGGGCTACAGGGGTGGCTTCTGTGAGAAGCTGCCAGAAGCTTCCCCTATGTCTGACAAAGCCAGTGCCAGCCGGCTCCAGGGTGGGCCCACCACTGGCCAAGGGTGAGCACATCAGTGACGGTGGTAGCACCTCTGGGGTAACATAAACACCTGGGGGGAAAAAAACTTACGCAACTGCAGCTGGAGAGAGGAGTGAGAATATGTGAGAGGAGCAGCTCTGCAGGCACCAAGGCCAGAGCAGAAGAAGGGGCAGGAGGTGCTCCAGGCACTGGAGCAGAGATTCCCCTGCAGCCCGTGGTGAAGACCATGGTGAGGCCGGCTGTGCCCCTGCAG
>NW_010524116.1:26339-47354 GCF_000687285.1 Phaethon lepturus
TGGAGCAGGTTTGCTGGCAGGACTTGTGACCCCATGGGGGACCCACGCTGGAGTAGTCTGTTCCTGAAGGACGGCACTCCATGGAAGGACCCAGGCTGGAGAAGTTCGTGAAGAATTGCAGCCTGTGGGAAGGACTCACGTTAGAGAAGTTTGTGGAGGACTGTGTCCCATGGGAGGGACCCCAGGCTGGAGCAGAGGAAGAACATGAAGAGTCCTCCCTCTGAGGAGGAAGGAGCGGCAGAGACAACGTGTGATGAACTGACAACAACTCCCATTTCCTGTCCCCCTGCGCTATTGGGCAGGGAGGAGGTAGAGAATTAGGGAGTGAAGTTAATCCTGGGAAGAAGGGAGGAGTGGGGGGGAACATGTTTAAGATTTGGGTTTTATTTCTCATCTTACTCTGGATTTGATTGGTAATAAATTAATTTCCCCAAGTCGAGTGTTTTGCCCATGACAGTAGATGGTGAGTGATCTCTCCCTGTCCCTATCTTGACACACGAGCCTTTCGTTGTATTTTCTCTCCCTTGTCCAGCTGAGGAGGGGAGTGAGAAGTGGCTTTGGGGGCACCTGGCATCCAGCCAGGGTCAACCCACCACAGTCTGTCCGGTGGTGAGGAGCTCTGGTACCACGGCAGTGGGCGATCCATGTGGGAAAAGGGAAAAAAGCCTTCTGGAAGGACTTGATAAATGCCAAAGAGGAACAGGAAAATAGAAGGAAAGGAAAACTGGAGGGGAGTGATGTTTAAGTATTATGAAAGATTTTGACCAGAAGCGTGTTTTCATTTGCGTTCTGTGGGGTAAAGAGGGTCAAGTCACTAACGGCAGGAGCTGTGGGTTGCACTTAAGGTATCTGAAAGGAAAAATGTTCTGCCAGCTTGTGAAATTCAGAGGCAGTTGTAGTCAGCTGCTCTTCCCTAGCTGCATTCGTAAAGCGAGGTAGGGGTTGGTTTGATAAGAACACATGCAAATTTGGAGAAGACTAAACAAACATCTGTGTGAGGTCAGTGAGGAGCTTCCTCTAGATTTGGTCAGCTGGTGGCACTGTGGTGATGTAATATTTGTGCATCTCATCTCATCTCATGGAGATGATGGCATCAGCCAACATGGGAGGCAATCCTGCAGCTCTTTCCAGTCACGACTTTGGTCTGTTTTAGCAAATGCTGATTTCTGTTAGCAAATGGCAAAAGTGTGGTGGTGGAGAAGATGGGGCAGCAGTAGGAAATGTCCTTTCTGTGGCAGGCTGTTGCTTCTGCCTCTGCTCTGAGGGCCTTTCAGTTTTTCAGAGCTATTGGATGCCCATTTTGCTAGGCCAGCAAGAAGTACCTGCTGCCATCCATCTGTAACAGTGGATTTACACTCTCTCTGCTGGTCTGGGTGCAATATACACGCTTATGTGACTTTCCAGTAAAAATGGATTTGCTGCTCTGACAGAACCCTTCAGCTGATTTAAAAGAAAATTTTCTGCTATGTTGTATAGAGGCTTTTATGAATGTATCTGTTTAGTTTCCAGCCTGGAAAGGCAACATAGTTGTCCAAACAGGCAAAGTTTTCCACGAGATTTTCTCCAGTTTTGCCCCCTGAAAAGCTGTGATCTCCTTCAGTAACTACACTGTGGTGCAGCCTTAGCTCGGAGGACCATGGAAGGTGGAGTTCACAGAGGATTCGTGCTTAGCCAGAGTGTTGCCACAGATTTTGCTGCAAAATTCATTTTTCTACCTTTTGCTTTTTTTCTCCAGTACCTTGTACGCATGTGACTCTTTTTCTTTAATGAACACATACACCCTTAGTTAACCTACTTAATCTAGAAGTTTGGAAAGAAAGAGAGAATTTCTGTGTTTAAATTCTTGAGAGGCACTCTGCTATCAATGATAGAGCTGTAAGATTAACCAGAGATACAAAGTGACAGGCATCATAGTTAATACTCATCAGCGTCCTTTCTAGCAATCTCAAAGCAGTCCCATCAGTCAAAGGCCTAAGCAAGCTGTGCTGCATTATCATGATTGAGGGCCGGATCAGATTTGATGTTGCTGGCTGACATGAGAGGAGTAGAAAAGGAAGTTTTACCACTGCTAAAACTAAATGTATAAATAAGCTCTTTGTAACATTGTGAATACATCCTCACAAGTTCTGCTGAAATACCTAATAATGCCATGAAAATGAACCTCAAACATGTTTCCAGATACTTTGCCTTGAAACTAAAAGGAAAGGAGCTGCTTACATTCATCCCTGATAAAGGAAGATGTAGCTTAGTGCTTTCCCAGCATTAAGAGTTTGGGGGTTTATTTATGCCAGGCCCTCCCCAGCCAATATCAAGTCCAGCAACATTGATTTTTAATCAGGCATAAATACCACTGTTAGTCTCCTCTGAAACAAGTGAGTGGTGCGACTTCTCTCCAACCATTTTAAGGCTTTACACTGTTTTCCATAACTGTATTATTTCTGTACAGTCTAGCACTTGGTTTCCTGCACTAAGGAGTCCTGCAACTACCTGGTCTCTAACTTTACTGGAATTTCAATGACAATTTTGCATAAAATAGAAATATTTTCATTGGTGTGTTCCCAATGGAAGAACATTTGTGGCTTTTATAACGAAGGCTTTACGAAGACTATAATATATGTCATTAGTGTGTTTGTTGTACCGGATGAAATGTTGCGCCAGATTGATGAAGAATTATTTCTAAATTGGGACATCAGGTATGTGTTGGGGGAGGGGAGGGGAAAGGATCCCCAGAAGGCTTTCAGTTCTATTCCTGCCAGCGTGCAAGACAGCCATTTGCCTATAAATGATGGCATCAAAATGAGAAAAATACATAGGAGCTTTTTTCTTTTTGCATTTGCTTTTCTGGAGGTCGGCCACCCTTACATATATATGAATCTTCAACGGACACTGGGGTGCTTAGCAGCTCTTCATCTTGTGGCCGTGGAAGGGTCATGAGAGGAGTCAGGAGGGCCTCTGCATGGTGGTGGGTGGTCAGTGACTCTCCCATGAGAGGGCAAGCGGTCGTTAAAGCTCAGTGCACAGAGGGGCAGAGATGGGGAGGGGGGCAAGATGACTGTGTTCTCTCTGTTTTGTTTTGTTGTAATCGGTCTGATTACCAAACATTATTAAGATTTGTTTCCCCAGACAGCCCGTGCTTTGCGATCGCAGACACACAGATCTGATGCACAGATCATGCTAGTAAATTGAATTTGAGCTGGCAGAGTTAGTATGAACCGTTTGCTGTATGTACATGAAGCAGAACTCTGTAAAAGGCCAGGGAGATGCCTGTGTGCTGCACTGACAAAGATTACAGAAACTCATGATTAAAATCAATAAACTAGCTCTCGATGAAGTTTGTTGAAATTTTGGAGTACCAAAAGAAATGTGGGTCATTTTTTCTATTTGGTTGTAAACACAAAACTGACAAGAAGACTTCATACTTAGTAAAAGCAAGCCCCCCCTTTCTTCGGGGCAGCTTTTGTCATGCTGGGGCGATGGCGTTCCTCCCCAGCCAGGACACCGCCGCCTGGGATGGGAAGTATGCTGGGGAGCTGCAGGGGAAACGAGATCTAGCACCATTTAAACAGTGATTTCTTCTCTGGCCTTGCTGTGTGCCTGTGAGAATGGCGCAAACCGCACTTGCGATTCTTGTTAATGAAAGCACTAATGTTTTTACAAAACTGTCCTGAGCTATAGTTAAGCTGCCCAGCTGTTCCATTGGGGGCTGAGCTCTGCAGGATGCTGGTACTCTGATCCTCTTCCACGGGGACTACTCGTTCCCTGGCTTGTATACACATTTAAGTGCTTTTGTGGATTACAGCCACAGCTCTCACTACTATCTGGATAAAGCTTCATTTCATTTTCTTTTTTTAAATGTCCACCAACTTTTTTTAGACATAGCCTGTGCGCATGGTCAGTTTGGGTCCCTGTTCGCCGCTTAAAAAGAACGGGATGAAAGCCCTTTAGCTTACCCACTCTGTTTTGTGAAGTAAATACGGTTCACACCTTTCAGCTGAGGATCTGAAAGAGTTTGCAAAGGAATTCTGGTTGTATTCTGCTCACTCATTACTCCTCTGATAATCTCACCTGTCAGCTAGCGGTGATTGAGAGTCCAAGGACTTTGAACAGGATCATGCATAGCAAATCAGAGGTTGGTAGAAGTAGATTCCTGTCTCTCCCCTTCTTTTTTAATTAAAAAGTAACAGAATAGTAAGAAAGAGGTTATTTCAACCATTTTGGATAGAAACGATAGCAGTTTGGCATATTAGAAGCATCCAAGGGGCCTGTAAATGCGACTTAGCTTCAAAGTCTTGCCTTAGTCTTGCAGGCAAAGTCTTCCTCACCTTCTACAGACTCATATGTTGTTTTCATATGTCTTTATAATAGTTCTTCAAAAAAGACATTAGTTCCTGCACTGCCTTACCATTGGCCTGCATCTCATCCCTCGGCCCACTTGGGAAGCTCTCCATCAAAATAAAGTCAAAAGGCCCTAAACACTAGTTTCCTGCTCTTCTGTCATTCCCTTTATTTGAAAATTAAAGAAGTTTAGGAGGCGTATTGTGGGAAGAGTGGAACCAGTTTTGTCAGATGATGGCAGTGTTGCTGGGGCTGTCTTCCCTCCTCCATTGATTTCCTTTTGAGAAGCTGAAGAGTAGCTTGTTCCAGCTCTGTTGAACATCACTCCCCATGGAGAATGCTCAGCTGCCATCCACAGACCTGGGCAAGTCTTTAGCATCTCCATGTGCAGGCTGGGGCTGGCTCGCAGCAATGCAAAATAATGGTTGTCAAGTTCTCTGATGGAAAATAGGCTTTAGTCTGCTTCTGTTTGTTTGGGTAAGTTTGTGTCTAGTCCTGTTGGTCTTCAATGGGCATACACTTACAAAAGATTGTCCAGGGAGAAAGAGTTGCCCTAGCAGGGTTTTCCAATGTGTTTAATAATAGGTTTTTAAAACTAGTAACTTGATTTATTTGTTTATTGATTGATTCATACTAGTGATCGTTTGTTTGTCTTGATCTTAGGAAGAAGGGAAGTAAATTATTTTTCTTTATTTATAATATGCCTGCCTGTCTTGGACATAATTCTACAAACAAAAAGTGATCTGTTCTCTCAGGTGTGAGTTTACTCAAGAATTAGCACTAACACACCTCAATTTATCCTCTGTCCCTCCTTGGAGAAAACACACCTTATCTAGGACTGGAGGGCAAGCCTTGGCCGGCTGTGACGGCTGTGTGATACGGAGTTGAGCCCCAGCAGACTGCGCGCCTGCCTGTATCCGTACCTGCTAGTTGGTCGTGCTTATACTGTTTTTTTTAACACACTTCTGATGGCAATTATAGCTGTCCTGCCTACGTCCACACCTTGAAACCCAGGATCACACAGCATACACCAGAGTGGGAACTGTTGGGCTTGTAGCCAATTTTCCCAGCCTCTCCTAGGTTCATGAAGAAGCCCTTGTGCACAGACCTCCCTAAGCTGTGGACCACTGTCCTTCCTCTCTGGTCTCCCAGTCCCCCATATATGAGACTCTGCCTCCTGGTGCCTCTCTGCACCTTCCTGCCCAGACCTGCTCTGCTGTTCTGCAGAGGAAAGCAGAAGAGAAAAGGTAAGAGTCTGAACAAAAGTTTATATGCAGGCATGGGAGTGCAATGGGATAAGTGAGACCACTTGCAAGCCAGGTCTCACGTGGCTTGCTCACTGGTTTTCCTTCACAGTGGCATGGTTCAAGTGCTACGGGCATAGCCTCTGGCCAGCTCCTCTTCATCATACAGGGAGTCTTGCTTACATGCTTAAGGCTGCTGCCACAGAGCTCAGCATATGGCAGTCGTGGGCTTAGATGACCACTCCGCGCTGCGTTGACTGTCAGGTATGAGGCTCAGGCCACATCACATGCTGGAAGTTGATAGGCATGGATCCTGTGCGTCTGTAAGCTTTTTGCAGGTCAGCTTTGTGATGAAGTGGTGTGGGAACTGGTCCTGGAGTGTCAGGCATCATCCTGGTGCTTCTGTGGGTTTATGTAGATGAGCCTCTGTGCAAATAGGCTTCTACTGGCATAGTTTCTTCATGACTCTGTTTCTGCACTCTTTCCCTGTCTCTCGTGGAGTTTTGCAGAGGGCTTACCTGCCCTAGAGAAGCACAGTTTGGAAGGGAGCTTCTGCAGAGTCCCTTTCCCTGGGTCATGTTGTGAGCAGTGCAAATACCTCTGAAAACTCCCATTCAATCTTTTTACTTTGTTCCAGCTCCTGTTAGAAGAATTTTCAAAAATACCATTGCTCTGTTGTCTAGAAATGTTGTGGTTACCAGTCTGTCTTCAGCCAATGTTGTTTTACTGAAGCTGTCTTTAAACTTAGTAGTTCTTGTTCCTTGCTGCCCGCCCTGCATCCCATGGTCATCTCGTCATATTGACAGAGTTTTACTTCTTTTCTGCCTTTGTTCTGCTGAGCAAGCCAAGCTTTCTGTTTTCTGTCCCAAAGTAGGTCTCCCTGTCGGTTCGGTTGTCCAGGTTGGTTTTTTACATTTTTTGTTCTTTTTTCCAAAGAATGAATCTTTCTTACTTTTCTCAGGATACAAGTTGGAGTGAGCTCTCTGTACAGCGACTTGGAGGAACTGCAGCCTCTCCCAGGCTGAGGTCTAGAGTTCCTCAGCCCAGTCTGTTTCCCAGAGGTTTCAGAGGAACCATTTAGTTCATCAAAACTTGCTCTTTGGAAATTATAGATCTTAAAGTTAGACTTGCTGTTATCCTTCCCACTTAATCTAAACTGAATCACTTTGTGGTCTCCTGTTCCAAAGTCGTTCTCATTACTTAAGATAAAGAGCAGAAAAGAATCTATTCTTGTTCATTCGGCAATGTGGATACAGAAACTTGTCAGCTGTCACATCCAGGAATAACTGGCCTTACCATGGTTAATAACATTTATTCTCCAATATGTACTGTGAAGTTGGTCTCCCGTGTTGACGCAATTCCCATTTCTTTAATGATGCAGAGCTCTATCCAGATCCATATCTGGTGCAAGAAGTCAAGAGCAGACCCAGTGTCTCTTTCTTAGAAGTCTTCCTTGACCATCTTCGCATGGCATTTCCAAACATAATTCTATTTTCTTCTCTTTTCTTTATTTCTGAATGCTGCTGTTTCATTATTGCATGACAGTATCCTTCCATATAAAACCCGCATTTCTTTTCCTTTAAAAGCACAGACCTTTTGACACCTGTTGCAATAATAATTGCCGTTTCACCCTTGTTGTGAATTTTCCTGTAATAACACTAGTGCCTTGAGTTCTTCTTTTATTATGTCAGTCTGCCTGCATTATTAGCACACAGCTATTTTAGCTGTTGGGTTTTTCGTTCACCTTTTCTGCTCTTGTTTTTGGTTTTAGACTGCATTTAGCTCCCTAGTTAGACTATATACAGTCCTTTCACTGGCGGTGTCACATGCCTGACCCCTTTTCTCATAATTAGTGGCATTTTTTCCTTCAAATGCCTGAAATACTTTTCACACTGTTGTTTTCATGTTTATCTGACATTTTCCCCTTTGCTTTCTGGATCCTGAAACCAGTGTGGAATTTGTGTTCACCTCCTCCAGCCTTCCCCTGCCGTGTTCATGCTGTGGGTTGTGCCATGGTGGTTCCAGTAGTTGGGATACTTGTATGAAGCTCTCCTGAAGGCTCATCTGGCAGTGAAAGTACCCAAAAGCCACCTTTTCCTGCAGAACCGGTGGCTGAGAGAGGCAGGGACTGTAAACATTTCCCCAATGGTCACTCGGACTATATGAGCTGTGTTGGTTCTTTGCCAGTCGGCATGTCCTGTGCTTGCTGGACTGAAAGATGTATTCATTTCTCAACATCTGGTGGACACGAATGTATTTTGAAATAACATGAGAGAGAAATGAGTGCTTACAACAAACACTTGTATGGGACAATAAGGTATGGTTTATTTGGTCTTAAGTGGTCAGAGTTTTGTAGAGGGCTTCCTCCTGGCAGCCATCCTCCCACTTTGCTGGAAGAACAACCTATTGTTAGCAGCAGGGACATTATGAAAGCTTGAGCTTGAGCAATGATGACCTTGATGTCCCAATTAGAGACAACACACATCTGCATAACTGGGTACAAAGAGCATGTGTGTTTGTGTGTCTGTCTATCCTTTGGTCAAAAAAAACTATGTGTGCAACCTGTAAGGCTGCAAGGAGTTACAGCCCTCATAATCCCATCTTCCACTGTAGAAGCTGAGGCTGCAGCAATCAGTTAAGAAGATGGTTGAAATTCCTGATCACAAATTGGGTAAGTACATGATAGAACAGCAAATTGTTTCTCTCTTCTTCTGTGCTGGGCTCACTGTCTAGTGCTTTCTCCAGCTGATATTTTCTGTTCAGTACTATAAGCTGCGCAGGCTGGATGGAGGTCAAAAAAGACTTTACTGTTGTCTTCGTGATGGGTAAATTTTATTTTCACATCCTTCAGCACTGAAAATTAAGCTTGCCAGTACTGTACACCAAAAGGGAAAATTATTTTAAAAATGAAGGAACACTAGCAAAGCAAAGATCTCCACCCTGTTTTTAAGCAGAGTATGCATTATAATAGGCCATTTTTGTGTATAAGTTGCATATCTCATCTCTCTTCAGTCAACTGTCTCGTAAAATGTTTTTATATTGCACATTAGTGTTGTCAGTCTTTCTTTTAACAGCTAATTGATCTCAATCTTCACTACTGAGATGAAAAGTTAAGATGATATGTTTTGGTTTCATACAACTTTCCACATGATAGATGAAACTCTTTGAGTTTGGGCATATGTAAGACCTTCTGTAACTCTTTCTCTTATCTTTCTTTTAATTAAAGCTGATATTTTTAAAGAGAATTTATGTCGTAACTTTGTTTATATGGTTTTTCAGCTGGTAAAATGGTATTGTTAGAGAATGGAAAATGTACGTGTAGCTTCATGACAATACAAATTTAACAAAATAGAGGAGCAGGAAGAAGGTTTCTGTTGCAAATGTTCTGTATTTTTGAAAATTATCCCTCTCAGAATAATTTGTCTGTAGCTTACTTGGCAGTGCCGGAAATGAACTTAAAAAACAGTAAAAATTAATGGTTCGTTTAGACCCGTACCTTTCTTCTTCTGTGTCTCATACTAGATCCTTTCAAAGGAGTGGGAGAACCACTGTGACTGCCAGACCAGTTTTGTATTGCTAGTGAAATTGCTTCCTCCTGGCCTCTGTTATATAGCTTCCAGAATTCTCATTCATGCACTGTTGTTGAGGTATGAATACAATTTCTTGTTTCTTCCCAAGATCTTGGTTCTGAATCCTGTTGGTTTACCGTACGCTTCCACAAGTATTGTGTTTATTTTAAGAGCTCTACTCAACCTCATTTAAATATTTCAGAAGAGGACTCAGTGGCTTCCTACACCAAGGAGTTTGACAGAGTTACAGTACTTAAAGTTCTCTTCAGGTATTTCTTTCTGTCTTGCACATTGCAGTTTTATTTTAACAGCTATGTTCTTATTCTGTCATCAGGCAAAATAAATTAAAAATAAGAAAAAAAAAACCACACAGGGGAAAAGAAGCCTTCACTTTATTAATTATTCTCTATGTCTTTGACCTAACCTGACTCATACCAAGGTTAACCATCATGATGTGGGAAGGGAACAGGCACATCTATTAACAGACAAGTTAAATAGGGGCAAGCTGCTATCTGCTCTGTTGCAGTTTAATAAGCACAAAGGTAAAAGATGGAAGACAGAGTGTTTCTTTTGCAACATTCTCCTGCTGTTGAAAATTGAAAATATCAAAGAATCAGAGTACAAAAAAAGTGTAGGAGCGGGCTGTGCTAGGACTGAGGCAGGGAGTAGAAAGACTGATCATGTAGAAAGGAATAAACTGAACTTTAATCTTCTGAATACTGTACAGTGGCAGTAAGTTTTATGTGTTCCAGCTAGAGTAGAGCATTTGAATGGGAAAAAACAGTGGAGGATGCTGAGGAAGAAGCAGAAGGGGCCAAAAGCTAGCACACTGAATGGTGAGGTGAAATTCTTTACAAAAATAATTCTATTTTGGGTGTAGTAACTTCACATTAAAAGAAGACCTTATAAATTCCTTCCTGATGAGATAACATGGCAATGGTTGTAGTGTACAGATGGTGCGGTTTATTTACTAACTCTATTTTTTACATCAGTTGTCAGTAACATTCTAGTAGTACCTAAATACGCATCTTAAGTGCCTCTCTCTAGGTATCTGTGCTGGAAAATTCAGGCCATGGTTGCATTGAACTGTTTCAACTGCTGTTTTCTTTAAAACCTTATAGTATGGCTGTAAAAATAAATACCCTCTAGCAAAATCAAGAGGGACTGTGTTATCCTAATTTGTATTATGATTTAGTTGCAAGGGGATGGATTTGAAACATTTGGTGAAATCAGATCAAAGTTTGAATTAAAAATATCAAAATATTATGAATTACTGTAAAACACTTCCTGTCTCTATGAAATAAACTCGTATCAGAGATCACAAACATAATAAAAGGACAGCTGTCACATCCGGCTTTCTCAGGTACCCTGTTTGTTTTTAATTATTTTTTGTCAATTCTAGAATGAACAGTCTGCTACCTGAGGGTTATCCGCTGTGTTGCTGAATGTTTGTATGTAATCTCATGCCAAAATATTTTATGCCTACTATTTCACCACTTCGCATGTCTGTGCAGGGCAGATTCTGATCTATACAGGTAACGTGCAGAGTGAAGTTTGGCTCAAAGCACGTCTTGACAATATGCACTAGATGATAATTCCACAGAGTGATAAATTGTAGGTTAGTTCCTCGGTGAAAGAACTAGATGCTGTTTACCGATTTGGTGTTCGCTTTTGAACACTTCACTGAATAGGGGCTTGAGTCCAAAACACAGCCCACAGGCGTGCCATGCAGTTTGTGACTTACCTTCCGTTGGTATTGTCTTCATCAAAAGAAGTTTTGTCTTTGAAAGCAATGCTGGCAAAAATAGCAGTAGGCTCCCACTTCAAGGGGAGGTACTGCAGCTGTGGTGGAGTTCCTGCCCCTTGTTGGCTTTGAACTGTGTTGGGATGTTGTGCCTTCATGCCTTCTGATTTTGTGTCAGTGCTTAAGGTTTCTTCCAGGTCCTTTTTGATACCCTGTGAAGGACGGTTGATGGATGAGGGACCAAGCACTGAAACTTCAGATTACAACTTGAAGCACTGAGTGTGCAGGCAGCAGTTGTCTGTTAGGGAGAGCTGTGGCTGCTGGCAATTTTTGTCACTATTTTTTCTGTCATTCTCCAATATTGCCTGTTTGAGACTTTGACGTACTCTTTCTTCTTCATACAACAACTGCAATCCTTCCTCTTCTTTGTTGTTCCCTGCTTTCCTCTTTCACTGGGAAAGTTGGGCATCTTCTGCCTTCCACTAGCAAAAAATGAACATACAGTTTGCATATGCAGTCAGTCCACCACTTTACTTACTTTAATTAGCAAAAAGAATCCAGAACACATTCATTTAAATACTTAATTTTCTAAATTCCAAAACTTTGTATGTAGTTATTTTTAACCTGGTTTCCTAGAGAAACATGTTCCTACAATCATTTTTCACTAACCACCCACTGTTCATAACTTCAGGAGCCTTTGTGTTGATAGCAGACTGCAGGTGGGATGGAAATGTCCATTATGAAATCCACAGCTTCACAAACGCAGGCAGGCAGGTAGAAGGGAGAGGATCCAGTTACCAGGCTGGTTGGACTGCCGTGCGAGGTCAGCCCTTACAGCTAGAAATGAGAGGATCCGCATGGAAGAGATTTCGCGAAGATGCCAACTGCGGGGAAGGGGCCATCAGTGTGGGGGCACTGGTGGGTACCAGGAATCTAAGCAGGAAATGTCAGTCCAAGGAAGGGCGCCCTTCATTCGCCTGCCTTCAGTGCTGCTCCTTGTGGCTACTTCTTGTCTCTTCTTCTTCTTGACATCCTTCACAGGAGAACACTTCCAAATTGCGAGCGTAAACACAGCACAAGAACGAACTGGCCTTTCAATTTGCTCTCAGACGCGTTGTGTGGTCTCTGACTGCTGGCCCTCAGCCGCTAACTTCCTTGTGCGCCCAATCCCTCCTCTTCTTTGTCTCTCTGCAGAAGGACAACTCAAAGCACATTGTCCTGCATCCTACTGACACCACCCTGGGTGCGTCTCTCCAAGGCTTCTTACCTCTGCCAAGGCATTATGGAATAGCTGTCTGGTTTCTTCAAAAATACACCAACAGAAACAGAGCTAGACACCATAGCAGGTGTGGATGGGCTTGAGTCATGGTTGTGCTTTGGAAAACAGGTGCTGTGGATGCAGCCGTGTGTTGTAAACAGCTTGTGTTAGTGTCCTGAAGTCATTCCAGAAGTATGGTCGTACCAATAGTGGTCCGAAGGCTAAGAATGCACCTTTCAAGATAAACTTGTTGCATCAATTTTACCTCAAAGCACGAGAGTTTGTTACACAAACAAAACCCAAAGTCATCAGGAAACATGTTTTTTCTGGTTGTGTCCTTTTGTTCTTTCAACAGCAGAATTAACATGCTACAACGTTACCCAGTGTTGGGACCTTATTTACACAAAAAAAATTTAGGAACAGTTGATAAAAAAAAAAAGATTCAACTTCTAACAATCTTCTGAATTTATGGTATGAAAGTGATGGAAGAATTCTTGTTTGGCTTTATTTCTCAGGCTTCTCTGCTTTTTTGACTTGCTTTTTAATGTTAGATAGATTATCCCTCTTCAGCTTGACAAAAGGGAAACTCTCACTGTGTGGGCCGTGTGGTGTGTGGACCTAGCCTTGCAACGTGGCCACGTGTTTGGGAGTGAAGCTGTTTGGAAACGGCAATTTCAGCGTAGGTGCTTGCAGCAGGAACACTGCTTTTGATGTATCTTCAGAGCTGAAGATGAACATAAGTTGTTAAAGCTGCTTTTCTCGGTAGTCTACTGGTGGCTTACGGAAAAGGATATGCAGACGTGCCCAGCAGACGAGACAGACAACCAGTGTGTGGGCACCTTTTACACTAATTCAGTCATCTGCTGCTTCAACTTTAGTTTTACACACACTGCGCTGTTTACTATTTCAGCAATTAAATAATAGAATAGCCATTAGAAGTGTGTTTCCAGCTATTCACAGAAAAGTGGTACGTGCTTAAACTAACTAAAAATCCCTTTTTTTCCCTTAACTGGTCAAGTGAATTTCTATTTTGCTTAAGCAGATATTGAAATCCTCTCTACGTCATTTTTATTGTTAATAAATTGCAGGGCTTTATACCGCATCACATTACTGGAAATAGATTTGAAATGTATAAAGGTACAATATACATACATTTTTACCAGTGAAAAGTAATTTTCTGACATAATAGCCAAAATAACGTGCCATGAAGCTATTAGTAGAAAATTGAAATTTTTGGTATGTAATTTAGTATAAATACTGACAAGCTGAAAAAGAACCCCAACCCAACCAACAAACGTGTACCCATTAGTCATTCAGTTTAGCAGCACGGAGGCAGCAGTCGGCCAGGGTGTGCGTTTTTATGTCTGCTTCTATTGCACACTTCATTTATTTGGACATGGCATAGGCGGCTTTCTCTGTCACACGGCATCACTGCACGATTAGCAAGTTGCGCCCCAGGGCAGCTGGGACGCTTTGCTGGGGCAGATGTTCTTTTCAGCTTATTCAGTGGCCGTTGTGGGGTTGTTTACTGTTGTCATAGCTACCTACATTTCCATAGCAGCCGAGCTGCTGTGTGTGAAGCAAGTGAATATAGTTATAAAAGGATCATATTTTGTTCTGTCTCTATAACTTACCATCTGTCAACTGACTGTTCGTGATGGATTCAGAAACCAATTTAAGAATAACAGCAGCCAGCCGATGATTTTTGCTTATATTAAAGTGACAATGGATGAGGATGCAAATAAGTTGGTGCTTCATTGAAATGCTAGTTTCTTTTTTTTCCCCTTAATTGTAGCAGTTTGGCTTCCAACACTTCTCAAAACATCACTGAAATAGTTGTCGACAAATCAAAATGACCGAGTGTCATCTTCTGTACTTGCTCAGGTGTAGGTGTTCCTTACGCTTTCCCACTCTTCTGTCAGCTCATCCCTGCGTGTTGCTTCCAAATTGTGATATTGCACCTGCTTTCACAGATCCTTTGTAATGAAATCTAAATACTCTCCACAGAATTAAACAGCGAATTCATGAGGCTCACAGCGAAGGTATCATGCACACACGAGTATGGTTTGGTGACATTCATCGCTGTGCTCCACTTAATAGTAGCAATGGGATCCCATGTGAGTGTGGGGGTAAATTCAATGTGTGATCAGCGAGCCCTCTGAATAACGACCTCTTATACCTTTTCACTGCAGAGATTTGGTTGAACCTATAGTTTAGCAACGGGGGCAAGAAGACTAGCCCAGTTGTAAATAATGTATTTATTGGTTGATTTTTCCAGATCCTGACATTGATGCTGCCACTGCCATGATGCTTTTGAATACTCCCCCTGAGATACAAGCAGGTTGTGAGTAGATATTTCTATAGCATATAGCAACATAGACGTGTAAAATTAATATTCTCTTTTATAAGTATATAGCATACCAGATAAAAAGAAGGATTTAATGAAGAAATATAACTTCCCGTGTAGACCCTTACACTTCCTTGACCCTTACATGAGTATAATTTTGTGGTTCATATTACATTCTTTGTTACATGAATAATGGTAATCCATGATCTCTAATGTAAAAGAGGGGTTATTGTTATTCATGACATACACATAATTGAGTAACATACTATTATCTGTAGTGATAGAAAGACCTGGGGCAACAGCCAGGAGAAAGGCAGGGTGAGAAAGAGAGCAAGAGAGCGAAGGGTACATGGCATATGGTTTTGTTTTCATTTTGTTTTGATTTGACTCCCATCGTGTGAGTTACCACAGCCATCTGGATACTTTCCATTCACTTGGGCGCCGTTTCAACTCCTTCCTTGCACACATCCTTCCCGTTTTGCTTTTTGCTCTGTCTGATGCAAGGCAGTAGGCAAGGCTCCGGGGGAGCAAGGAAAGGTCTCATTTCCTGCCAGTACTGTCCTCCTTGTTCTATGACCAGACCCGAGGTTTTGATGCTGTGTATTAACAGAGCACTGAAGGGGCCTTGGCCTCCGCTCTACTGGGCTGTGCAGATAGTGCAGGAATCATCCTGCCCCACAGAGCTTGCAGTGAAGGTATTAGAGGAACCCGTAGAGGAATACAGCTGCACAAAAGCAGGGAGTACAAGAAAACAAACATATCGCTGGTCAGCAAGCACGGTAGTAATGCCAAGTGACAGGCGGCTCTAAAAAATAAAGGCAGACATTAAAATAGGAGCCATTATCAAGCCTGTCTAGCATTACTGCTATTGTTCTAGCTCGGGCAACCAAATCCACATTCCGGGGAAAGCCTTGATTCGCACTTTGATACCCTGCCTCGGGAAGAGTCAATTACCATCGGAGCATTTCTTGTGCAGCCAAGGAAAGCTGTTGTCAGCCTGCTCCGTGACCCTGCCAGAGAAATGCCTCTTGAGAAGCTCCTCTCGGGGGAGACCGTGAGGTACCAAGAAACTGTCCGTTCTGGAAAGATGGAAGAGCATGGAAGGGCGGTCCTTGTCCTCCTGTCCTAAACAGCCTTCAGGGACTGCGTGCAGTAAAAGGGCAAGCAATCCCATCTATGCGTAAGTAGGAAAAAGGGAAGATTTTATCAGGGAGAGGAGGTTGTCATTGGGCTTAGTGGGAAGAATAAAATGACAGATCTTCAAAGGATCAGAAATTTAAAGAAGCCAGATTTGTGAGGCAAAGAAAAGGGGAAGAGAAGTTGGGGTAGAATGAGAGTGCAGGAGTAAAAGGGGATATGAGAGAGAGAAGGAGACATAAAGCAATATGTGCATGGGAAAGGATGGGGAAAACACAGAATAATGTGAACTCCTGGAGGAACTGGAGAGCAGGAGAAGACTGCAGACAAGAAAGGGAGGAGATCCATAGTGAGCTGCATGTAGTAAACACACTGCAGATTTTCATCACATGCACAGGTGTTTGTGTGGAAGTGATTTGGAGACTTGGGCACTGTCATTTCATAGAGATCATAGCTTGCAGGTCGGCAAATGGCTTATTGCTATTTTAGTTTGTTAGAGGTTGCTCTGAGGGAGGAAATTCTAGCCTTTTACGAGTCTGGCATATCTCTCCCCCCTACTTTACCTTCCCAGTGGGCTGTTGTGTCAGGACGTCACAAGTGAGAGGGAGATGAAAGCAGGAAGGTGACTCCTCATTCACATCGCTCCCTCCTTGATGTCTGCAAGTAACAAGGCCTTCCTCTGTGCCTAAAATGCAGGGTCTGCTCAGAAGTTCATTAATCTTTCCAAACGTTGGGTAGAATTGGCTGGTGCCAGAAGGAAAGGGCAGAAGTTTTTTTGTAACCTCAGAGGTCCTCTAAATTGCAAAGAAATACTTGTGTGTGTGTGTGAGTGGATACCTGAGGAAGTAAATCAGCCTGTCCTATGAATTGCAGTTGGGTCTCGCTTATCTACCATGTTAGGAAAATCTTGGGCAACTTAAGGCAAATTAATTACTACTGCACATTAAGAAACAATTGCATGAAAAATCACATTTAAAATTAGTTTTCAAATAAAAGGCAATTGGGCTATAAAAATTTCATTGCAATGCTGAGCATCATCTAGAAGCTCACTGTTCATTCTCTGTTCTGTCAGCGACTGCAGTGGTCTGTAAATCAAGCTGTGCATGACCAGGGCAGTAAGTGTGTTGATCCCCTGAAGATTTAGAGTTCTGTTCGTCATATCAGACTGTGGTGTCAAGCATGTGCTCAAACTATCAGGGCTACAAAATGCCCCATCTTTTGAAGACAAGACTTGAAAAGGGAGGGACATAGTTTACAGTTGGCCAGAGGCCTTAATATCTGGCTGAAAAACACCCTTTTGGACTGAGAGTCATGACTCTGAATGTGCCAGTTACTTCCACAACAAAGACGGTCAGATGGAGGCAGAACGCGAGTGTCATTTCATAGTATAACAACTTGACAAGTCAGGAAGTTTAAAACTCCGGACCATTAAGGCCTTTGCCTGTCCTACAAAGATGTAACCATCATTGTGAAACATGGATACCTCCAAAGTAGCTTGTGACGGAGTCTGGATTCATGTTTGTGTGGACAGTAACATCTGTTGGATTTTGACATTGAAGGCATCTTCTTGCATTAAAAGGTACTTTTAAGCAGGATAAAAATCCATGCCCACCTAGGAAATGTGGGTACTAAAAGCATCTTTAGGATGAAGTTAGCTAGAGCCATCATTCAAGGTCTTATTAAAATTTATTCTGTTAATATAGTCTGTCAGAAAGGAATCTCATCTCAGTGGCATTAGAAAATCCAGAGTAAACTATACCTGCTTTGTAACAGATTGATTAATTAGCTTTACAGTTTTCAATGCCTATTTAAAATTCCATAGCCATGTGTGAAACACTGCTAACAACCACACATGAATTCTAAAGTCAGCTTTTGCTTTTATATGAAATCTTGAAATGGGGTCTGAGCTGGCACAAACATTGCTTACAATTTACCTCAATCACACCATGGTTTTGTTTTAATTAAAAAAAAAAAAAAACAGGGCAGAATAAAAGAGTAAAACACCATTATTAGGATTATTTTGTGTTTGCAGGAGTGTTGTGGTTTAGCCCCAGCCAGCAACAAAGCATCACAGAGCCGCTTGCTCCCCTCCCCCCCCAGGTGGGATCGCGGAGAGAATTGGAAAAAACCCCATGGGTTGAGATAAAATAAAAATAATAACAATAATAATAATAATACTGGAATATACGAAAAACAAGTGATGCACAATGCAACAAATGCTCACCACCCGGTGATCAATAGCCCATCCCCGAGCAGCGATTCCTGCCCCCAGCCAACCCAGTTTATATACTGGGCATGACGTTACACGGTATGGAACATCCCTTTGGCCAGCCTGGGTCAGCTGTCCTGGCTGTGTCACCCCCAGCTCCTTGTGCACCTCCCCGCTAGCAGAGCATGGGGAGCTGAAGAGCCCTTGACTGCGTATAAGCACCACAACTGCTTAGGAACAGCTACAGCATCAGTGTGTTATCAACTTCATTCTCATCCTAAACCCAAACAACAGCACTGTACCAGCTACTAGGAAGAAGATTAACTCTATCTCAGCCAAAACCAGGACGGACGTTGTACTTCATAGACTCATGAAATTGATTGTTCACATTGTCACTAAAGGTTGGAAATAATGCAATTATAGTTGGGGTATTGACATCAGAAATCAATTTCTAAAATATTAACACTTTGCAGTATTTTCACAGACCAAATATTTCTAGATTGTAAGGCAGATGTTCAAAGTAGCCAGCTCTCTGCAAGACTCATGAAACGTACAATCCGGCTGGCACGAAGAATAAAGCACCAAAGATACTGTGATATGCTAACAAAGGGCATGTAGGAACATAGTTTTAATAACTTCAGTTGCTTCAGTTTAGGGAAGTCCTTGTATTTCATCGACTTCTGTATGGTTTGATTACATTTAAAAAGAAACTGCAACTGAAACACCCGCTTTCTTCAGTAGCAGCTATCACAAGTTATGAATACTTTGGATTTTATTAGTAGCCAGTACATGAATATTAATTTTAAAATACATTACTTGCATTGAAAACTGTATTTTGACCTGCAGGAGACTGGGTATTGGCTGGGCTGTCCAGGACAAGTTGTGTCAAATTTCTGGGCCCGTTTTCCCTGATGGGAATCTAATTCACAGAGAGGACAGGAAAAAAAAGGAGATGGTGAACAAATGGTAAAGCTCAATTCAGAAGTCACGGCTACTAACTCAGTGAAGCCTATGAGTTAGTTTTGTACAATTGTTAAGATTTTCAGTACTTCAGTTCTTACAGTAAATGTTACCAGCTGTCACTCCAGTGTAGCATTCCCAACTCTTAAGAGTGTGGCGTCCTGGGCATGTCATTTAGTCTTGCCAAACCATTGTGTTTTGCCATGAATAAAACAGAGACTGGTGGTGGTGGTGGTGGTTTTGCAGTGTGTTTGGACTTCCTGAGATTCAAGTCACTGTAAGCACTTTAAGTAGCAATACCTTCTTAATTGGTGAGGTCATTCTGAACTTGGAACCATTTGCTTATCAGGAAGGACCTAAAAGAAGGGAGTGTGTGTTGTGTGTTGCTGCGGCCGCTACTGCTAGTGAAACAATGCTGCAGTCAAAGTGATTATACTGGAAATCTTGATTTAATTCAAGAAGCTCCTGACTCAGCCATATTATTCATAGCTTTGAATTCATGAGTAGTCCTGTGCCCGTTGCTGTATAATTTGGAAATTGTACACAAATGTAAGTGGATTGCTCAAGCTGAAGTTTAATACTGCAAACAGCTATAAACAGTGCCTGCAGAAAGGGCTTGGGTAGAAACCAGGAAACTGAGAGTCTTCTCAGCTCTGAACAACCGTCTTCTGTTTTCGATACTGCCAACCACTACTCACCCTGGTTAGCTGGAAAGTGGTGGCCTCCAGAAGACTTTGCAACACTGGTTTTGTGGGCCGTTCCTTACAGGAGATTCAAGCGCTGTGGTAAAGATGTTTGGGAAGATATGAACATGGAGTTTTGCTGGGTGCTTCTTAAAAAGCTCACGTTCCAAGGGTGAGATCAACACCTCCCTTGTTTGGAAATCTTTATTAATCTTTGTCTCAAAGCATATAAAACCAAGAATAGATACATCTATCTTAAATTTGGTGGGAGGAGAAGTAATTCCCTAAAGAGATCCACTAATACTGTACCTCTGTACTTCTAAAATTGTACCCCGACGAAATTTGCTTTTTAAGCCAATGCAAGTGGATTGTGTATGTGGAAGATACATTTACAGGAATCAAGCCAAAAAATTCTGTAAAATTGCCTCAGTAACAGACAAATCCTCCAAATAGGATCAAATAGAACATGCTGTTTTCTTGGGACATTTTTATTTTATATGAAACTTGGTAACTCGAATGTTCTGTTTGTACTGCTTGTGGACAAGTCGCTTATTATAACATTACACAGCTTCCAGCCTAACTTTTTATACCAGAAAATTGTAAATGTAAAATGTTTCATACAGCTGTTTTTGCTGACAATTCTCTATCAAAGTGAAAATTCGGAAAAGACATTTTCATAGGGTTGAAACTTGCCATTCCAGTTGCTGGGATTTTGGGGAGGATGGCATCCTCAACCTCTATTGAAGAGGATTTTTTTTTTATTTCAATCTTTCAGTATTAAGTCATTAAAGTGAGGAAATAATAGAATTGAAAAGAAAACTTACTTTTATTAAGTACTTTCTACTTCTTTCTCCCTACTCCTCGTATTTTGATTTAGTGGCATAGTTTAGTTTGTTGTTGAGCAGTTCCAGCATTACCAAAATGAAGAATCAATAGCCATGGTTTTCTACTTAAACAAAAAATAACTTAGAGGATGGAATTACTTTTATTAAATGTCCTTAGACAAAGTATGAATGTGATAGGATTGTCAGGATACGCTTCTCTCCCCCACCTCAAATTTTTGTTTAGTGTAAAAGGCTTGTTGGATGCACCCTTGATTTGCAGTTTGTTAGGACTACAGATTGTGGAATTTAAGAGCTGTAAAACAGTCCTTGCACAGTAAAATTGAAGAAGTTAGGCAGATGGCATCAAATTTATGCCTGGGATAAGGGAGTTGAAGTGAATGAAGTTACACATTTGGCAGATAACGTTTGCTTTTGGCAACTTCTATTGTCCCATCAATTATACATCATTAGCAATTTCCTATTTTCAGTTCTTGTAGCCTGAGATCAAGTATTCTGCTAAACACTGCCCTGGAAGAGAGGTTGGCAGAAAAAAGCTGAAGCTGACAGATATTAGCAGAAACTCGGTATCTCTTGTCTATAATGATTTCTTCTGTGCTACAAGAGATGGGTCAGAGAAGAGAGCCCTGAGATAAATGCATGTGCCACATGATGACGGAAGAGGCAGAGAACCAGTCTGTCCCTACA
>NW_010524116.1:47385-52239 GCF_000687285.1 Phaethon lepturus
TTCTACTTTTAAAAAGTTCATTTTCAATAAATAGTATTCAGTCTTCCTCACTAGTCTAAATATTGGCTACCTTGAGCTAGACAGTTTGATGAAGTGTATGCATGTTTCCCAGATGACATAAAGAACATTTATTACCCCTTTCTTTTTAATTTCCTTGATTTAGAAAAAATCACTCTCAGTGCTGGTTTCATTTAACTCCACGTGCCAACATTTAACCAAGAAGTTGGTTTCCTTGTTTAGTGAGCAGTTGGGATGTCAGTGTGTCGGATGACTCTATTCATTTGAGTATTTCCTCCTCCTTTTCTATTTCAATTTTGCCAAATTGATGGATTGTGTGTTAGACAATCAAATCTTCAGGGAAGGACCCAGTCTAACATGGTTTTGATTGTTGTGAAGGTCTTGGATGAGGTTGTTAGCTCAGCTGGATGAGGGAAGTTTGCTTCACTCCCACGCACACTTGCAAGTAAGAGATTATGGATGCAATCTGTCAAGGGATGTGATGATAGAAGTCCATAGTTGGTGAGTAGAATATCCCATAATGTGCACCCAAGACTATGCTCTGAATTAAAACAGATGTGCACTGTCTGTGGGGTGATCATGTGGCCTTCTACTTATTTTCCACCTCCAGAGACTGAGTACAGGCTACAAAACAACACTGGGTTTTTGAGGGCTTCTGTTGTATCTTTTTAATGCTATCTGAATGTAGTGTTTTCATGGATTCAGATTATGGTATGTTCTCCTACCTGACATTCACTTTATTGTCTGTTAAACAATAATAATAAAGGTTTTCCACAAAAGACAGATTATTTTCCCCCTTGGAGAATTTGAGAGATGCGTCTTGATTTTTGACATCGGATGCATTGCTTCTTTCCGCAGTTAGCTGGTGGAGACTTGAAATGCCAGCAGACCCTACTCAGGTTGTGGAATTCCACCAAAGCAGTATAAGATCCAAAAATCATTTCCCCGTTCATGCAGCAGATTAGGGGCAGATTCTCTACACACGATTTAACGCTACACCATTGGAAGTATCTCCTGGGTTTAAACTTCCTGAGAGCAGAATGAGACCCCATGCCTCCTTGAAAACATAGCAGTGATGAAAGCTGAAAGGTGAATAATGATTTTGTTGATTCAGACTCTTTATGTTTCACTAGGAACATTTTGTGAAAGAGGAAATCTGTATCAAAGAGACGCACAGATCTTTTTACATTGTTTTCTTGAGCTGAGTTTCTCAGACATAAACATCTCTCGACACTTCCACAGAAAAGGTGTAAATTACATTTCACACTTCTGCCTAGGAATTGGGAACCACATAACCTGCCTGTACTGTTGGTTAAAGAGGCATTAGAAAAGAGGAGTCTGGACTGTAAGGTGTTAGTCCAGACTGGCACTGAGTGATGATATGTCTTAGAGGAAATTATCTTACCTCCACACCTTGAATCTTCAATCTAAAATATAAATACCTCATCTCAAAGTATGGTTTTGAAACGTAATTAAAGCTTGTAAGATTAAATTTATTCCTTGGAATAAAAATACCACATATTTTCCAGTAAATAATACACAAGCCTTCAAAAGTACCAACATGTAGAAGTAATTCCTTGGATAATAAGTAGCCGTCTTCATACAGCCTGCACAAAGTGTTCAAGAAACGTGCGGATGTGGCGCTTCAGGACATGGTCTAGGGGACATGGTGGCGCTGGATTAATGGTTGGACTTGATGATCTTGAAGGTCCTTTCCAACCTAGTGTTTCTGTGATTCTGTGAAAGGCAGCAGAAGTGCCTGCATACCAGGGACAATGTATTAGCAGTTTATATACATAGTTTTTTCAAAAATAAAGTAATTACTGTAATTTTGGGAAGGATGAGTATTGATGCTTTAAATGCTGTGAGTAGAGGTGTATGAGCAATAGAGATCAGTGGCACATTGGTTATGTGGATAACTAGAAATTAGTACCTTCTACCATTGAATTATTTTGATCCTGCTTCTCATTTTAGGTTTAGAATGCTACTGAAACTAACTTACCAGCAGGTTGTGGTAGGGTTTTTTTTCCATTATGGTTCTAGATGTTTCCTGAAAGGATACACTGCATCGTCCAGTGTCCTCCTTCAGCTGATCCCTTGCATACAACCTTTCTGTTTGTCTGTCTGTATAACTTAACTAGTGATGTAGTGGTATTGCTGCATCGTAATTCAGAGAGTTTTGTGAAACAAAAAACAGAGGCAATAATACTCCTGCTGCAAGCTGAAATAGTTACTGAATTCTGAGTGGTGATTTCAATATACAGAGCTGTGGTGTACTTCAGAGAAAAGTTAGAATCATAGAATTGTAGCTAAGGGACGAATAGTCCTGTTGAAGTCTTTCAATGAGCGGTGGCATGCTGAACAGACCAGACACAACTGAAGAGTTTCATAGGCAGGAACAGGTACCAAGTTGTCTCTTTGGGGATATTTTCAGAGGATAACAAACTTCTACTTTTTCTTTTTTTTTTTTTTTTTTTTTTTTTGGGAACAGTAGTTAATTTCTGAAGGGAAGATGTGGAGAATGAGTATGTTGAGGTGGAGATGTTTTTAAACGCGTAGCTTTTGAAGAGAGTGTTCCTGAATAGCACACTGTGACTTACAAACCAGCAAAGGGTCGAGGAAGATGGAGGATGGGTTTGAGTGGGGATGTCAGTATGTAGAAAGTCTAAGCTATGAGACGTGGCAGTGTATTTTATATATACAGGAGTGCAGGGAAAAGGAAACTCAGAGAATGTAAAGAAGGAAAGACATGAGACAATATTTTTAGAGAACTGATGGGGAAGCAAACAGGATTTTTTTAAAGCAGCAATGGGAGTTGTCAATAAGGCAGAAAGAGAGGGTAGGAGAGGAGAAAGAATAAGATAAGCATCAGCTAACTCTGCCAACAGACCAGGATAATTAGGTAACCATGGAAAGACGAGTTTGAGCATCAAGGATCCTGTTGCTCTCTTTTTGCAGTAGACCTTTCAGTGTGTTTGCTTTGAAGTTTTACATGTATGTATATTTAGGCAACATCCATAGCTAACTGACACATGGCTCTGTGTGTATGCATACATGTTTCATCTCAGTATAAAACTCTACGGTTTGTATCAGAGTAAAGAGAAAATTCCCAGACCTTTCTTGGTCAGAACTCCTGGTTCATTTCTTTTAACACGACTTTGTAAGAGAAACTGTACTGTGTAGTGCAGTACAAAATCTGTCCCTCTTGAACGCCTGTTGGAGAAACCATGCCCATTGGAAATGATGTATTTTTATCAATCTTTCGATATTTAGCAGGTTTATCTGTTGCTTTGAATTCACCTGTTATCTGTGCATTTTACATTAGCCATATCCTTGAGCAGACTGCTTTTCTTTCATGTCGCTGGTATTTTGGCCATCTTAAGGTCATGCTGTTGAAACAAATATAATAAGAAATTCAGATTTTGGTGTTTTTAGCAAGATAACATTCCTCTACAGTATCTACAAACCCAAACATCGGAGCATGGAAAACCTGATAGTGTCCCCTGAGTGAAACAGATTTGATCGATTTCTTATAATGTAGTGCTGGAGGAAAAAGTGCACAAAGTAGTGAAGTATAAATAGCAAAAAGCAATTTTTAAATTATTTTGGTCATTGAAAGCTGACCCTAGTTGTTATAAAGTAGGTTCTGTAATTTTAGCTATTTGAGGCTGTACTTAAGCACCTAAATATAAATGACCTATTCTTCAGAGGTGCTCAAAAGCGAGGGTGTGTATAATGCAGTGACAGGATTTGATTAGAGGGGTGATGTGCTCTCACCAGCAGGAGAGAGAAGATTATTTTCCCAGAACTAATCTGTGTGGTCTGATTGAACCAAGGTGAGCACCAGGATAGCAGGAAGGGAGGTGTGGATCTGGCTTGGTGTTGGTAGGAGTTGAAATGTACCTCAGCAGCTTAGAGATAATGTACTTCTGAGCCTATATTTCTCTACCTCAGAATACACTAATATTTTCGGGTATGAGTGTTTGAAGTTGGGCATGTAAAGTGTATATGTTGATTCTTAGGCTGAATGATTTTTCTAGTCTCCCTGTAATTTGTTTAAAAATAAAATTCTGTAGGTGTGTATAAAGTGATATGGTTTACATTTATCTTACATGTATTTATATAATACCTGTATGTATAAAAATAATATATCCAGAGTAATGATCATCATTCACTGTTTGGACATTCGCCGTCAGGGGAAGCTATGGTATAAATGGCGACTTATAGTAAAGAAAAAACAAGCGAACTGGCTAGCTGTGGACGTTAAAGAAGCAAGTTCGTGTTGAGGCTGTTGGAGGTTAGTGTTCCAACCTGAAGGGACATAATAGCTGTGCAAACAAATGGCATTACACATGAGTCCCTGGTAAGTGCGTAGGGTAAGAACTGTGCATCCCACAGTGGAGGAGGAAAATGCTGAGGACCTGCTAGGGACAGACTCTTCCTTTGGTGGTGCCTTGGCAGTGCTTCCTCTGCTATCCCTTCAACTGGGGGTTGGCTGCCCTAGGCTGAGCAGTGCACAGAAACGTGCCTGGGTAGAAGAGAAATACTTGTAGGTTGTAGGTTAAAATCTTGTTGGCCAGAGCTGCAGTTTTTGATACGCGGCCAAGTTAAAAGGCCCCAGTGAAATCTCTCAGCTGTAGCGACCAGCACCTACGCAGTTAGGCGTCAGTGGCATCAGCGCGCCGCGTTGGATGGGGGAGGCTCGGCTGTGACCCGGCCGTGTGCTGGAGGCGCGTGACTGCTGTCAGGCTGGGTGATAGAGGTCATCGGTGGCAAGAGAGAGGGGCTAATTAGTGGTATGGAGCTAACGCCTTTTTAGCCCCTTCTCTTTTCCTT
>NW_010524116.1:52270-59343 GCF_000687285.1 Phaethon lepturus
AGTTAATATTTTATTTTGCAGGAGACAGAGGCCAAGAGTTTGCTGCTCAGAAAGTAGCTGGGATGATAAAAAGCTATGACCTATGTTCTTGCAGTGAAATGCTTATATTCTTTTTATCTGTACGGGGTCATTTTTTCTTATTGTAGATGGAATAGTTACATCTATGCTCATTGCTGGTTTTGACGCTAAGCACATGCATTCCCAGCAGAACGGCGATTACAAAACAAGTGATTCGGTTGTACAAGGAATGATCTGCAGCAACTAGGTCAGACAGTGGCTTCTACAAGCCATGTTATCACTGGTGCTGTTAAATTTTTTTGCCATGAAAATAGCGTTGGAAGTAGCATGGCATTCACAAGAGTTGAGGCTGAGATGTTCCAAGGTAAGCAGTGTACTACATGAGCCTCTCTAATGTTTTCTCAATTCATGGAAAAGCTTAAGTTCCACATTTTGCTCCTACATTTTTCTAACTTTTCCTTTAAAAGAAAAAATGTTCTTTTTTGTTGTTCTATTTTTTTTAGTTCCTCCAGGAGTGATACAAAATGGAGCTCGAGTTCTGAGTAGAGGAATATTTCCTGGAGCCAGGCCATTGCCAATCAACCCTATTGGAAGCATGGCTGTTGCAGTAAGGTAAGAGCGGCTCATTGCAGGATATTTTTGAAGTCAGTCAGTATTTTGCAGAGAATGTAATAAGTATATATAAGCTCTGATCAACAGATACTTTGCTGCTTGGTAATACTTCTGAGTTTCTAAATGACATAAAACTCTGCTACCTAAAATTCTTTGCAAGATAGTCATGGCATATCTGTCATGTCATTGCACACCAGTTTGTAAAAAGCAGTTTTATTTTCACTAGCAAACTTCAGGCAGTTTATGGTGAGAACCTCCTACAGTGGCCTGTTTTTCTAAGTGCAAATGCTTTTTCCTGCTCCTCCCTCCCTCCCTCTTCCTAAAGACCTTTTCCTGGATTAGATACCAATAAGAAGAATATCAGTAATATTAAAGCAAATTCTGAAAGATACCTAAACATGTAACTGTTGTTTTGTTATTAATGTAGGTCTTTGTGAGGCAGTTTCTTTCTCTACAGTTTCTATTTCAAGGTTATACCTAAACTTTCAAGGGTAAAATGTTGTTTGAAGATACTCAACTTTTTCAGAAACCAGGGCAGTAAGAGACATCTAGTGATGGCAGTAAGAACTGTGGTTCAGTGGTTTGCTTTACTTAAAGCAGTGATGGTTTATCGGGAGAAGAACAATTTGCCTCAGGTATCAGTCACAACAGAGATTAATTTGGTCAAGTGTGCTGCCAGTGCCCTTCTCTTTTAGAACTCTCAGTATCTGCAAAAGCTATTTCAGCTCAGGCAGTTGGGTATTCTGGATGGGGTTTCATAATTAGCGCTGACCCCGCTTTGCTGGGCTGTTCCAATTACACCCTCTGATCTCAGTAAATGGCTGCAATGCAGTGAAATAAAATATCTTGATAGCTGTTTATTTCATTATTATTTACTTGTGATTTTTTTCCCATTTACTCTTTATTTTCTTAGCCCTTTTCAGAATCAGTGTCTAGCCCTTTGGGTGTAGTATTTCCATCCAATAAATGGAGAGAGAGAGGACCTATGACATTCATGTACTCTTGATGCTTAAAATGCATAGAGGGGAAGACACTAATTTGAATAAAATCTGTTTTTTTTGATGGGCAGTTGTTTCAGCTGTTTTTCATATTTACCACACTGAAAGGATGCAACCTTGAGGATCATCCTCCAGAAGTCTGCAGAGTTCCTCTCCATCTCTTTTTACCACAGTCTAGCCTTGATAGCAATGGAGATTAACCATCTTCAGTAGTTTTGCCACTGGCTTTATCCAGAACTTGTATTCTGCTCCAGTGGGGATTGCAGAGCTGTAGGACTACTGGATCATTAATTATATATAATTTTTATGAGGCATCCAAGGTAAATGGAGGACATAGTGGTCTGAATCATCTCTCTTGAGTTAGTATAATTGGAAGGGACTATTTCAGTTGGAAGGGACCTACAACAATCATCTAGTCCAACTGCCTGACCAAGTTAAAGCATGTTATTAAGGGCATTGTCCAAATGCCTTTTAAGCACTGGCAGTCTTGGGGCATCAACCACCTCTCTAGGAAGCCTACTGCAGTGTTTGACCACCTTCTTGGTAAAGAAATGCTTCTTAATGTTCAGTATAAACCTCCCCTGGTGCAGCCTTGAATCGTTCCCACGTGTCACTTGATAGCAGGGAGAAGAGTTCAGCACCTCCCTCTCCACTTTCCCTCTTCAGGAAACTGTAGAGACTTCTCCAAATGAGACAAGCCCAAAGTCCTAAGCAGCTCCTCATAGGACATTCATAGAATCATAGAATAATTTGGGTTGGAAGGGACGTTTAAAGGTCATCTAGTCCAACCCCCCTGCAGTGAGCAGGGGCATGTACAACTAGATCAAGTTGCTTAGAGCCCCGCCCAACCTGACCTTGAATGCTTCCAGGGATGGGGCATCCACCACGTCTCTGGGCAGCCTGTTTCACTGTCTCACCACCCTCATTGTGAAAAGTTTCTTCCTTCTATCTAGCCTAAATCTGCCCTCTTTTAGTTTAAAAGCATTACCCCTTGTCCTGTAGCTACAGGCCCTGCTAAAAAGTTTGTCCCCAAACAGTTCCTTCCAGCCCTTTCGCCAGCTTTGTTGCCCTCCTCTTGATGCATTCAGGGACCTTCACATCCTTCTTAAATTGTGGGGCCCAGAACTGCACACAGTATTCAAGATGAGGCTGTACCAATGCTGAATACAGTGGGATAATCACCTCTTTTGACCAGTTGGTTGTACCGTGTTTGATGCATGCCAGGATGTGGTTTGCCCTCTTGGCTGGCAGGGCATGCTGCTGACTCATATTGAGCCTGCTGTCAACCAGCACCCCCAGATCCCTTTCTGCAGGGCTGTTCTCCAGCCACTCCTCACTTGTACCCGGCATTACTCTATCCTAGGTACAGAATCTGGCATTTGGACTTGTTAAACTTCATCCCATTAATAGTAGCCCAATGCTCCAATCTATCTAGATCCCTCTGCAAGGCCTCCTGTCCCTCAAGAGAGTCAACAACACCTTCCAGTTTGGTATCATCAGCAAACTTGCTAATGGTGCATTCAACTCCTGCATCCAGATCGTTGATAAATATATTGAATGCAGCTGGCCCTGGAACTGAATGCTGAGGAACATCGCTGGTGACTGGTCACCAGCCAGATGTAGCCCCATTCACTACAACCCTTTGAGCTTTGCTCTTCAGCCAGTTCTTCACCCAGCGCACCATGATCCCACTCATTCCACTTGCCTAGAAGGATGCTGTGAGGAACAGTATCAAAAGCCTTACTAAGATCCAGAAAAACTACCTCCACCCTGTTCCCTTCACCCACTAGGCAGGTGATCTTCTTATAGAAGGAGAACAAATTAGTTAAGTGGGACTTTCCCTTCGTGAACCCATGTTGACTGTGCCTGATGGTTGCATTATTGTTTAAATGCCTTTCTCTAGTTCCTAGTATAATCTTTTCCATAATTTTTCCAGGACTGTTAGACAGGTCTGTAGTTCCCTGGGTCTTCCCTCATGCCTTTTTTGTAGTTTGGAGTAACACTGGCTAGCTTCCAGTCAGCAGGGACATCCCCAAACTCCCAAGACCTTTGGTAGATGACCGAGAGGGGTCCTGCTGTAACATCTGCCTGCTCCTTCAGAACTCTGGGATGAATCCCATCAGGCCCCATGGACTTGTGAACATTCAGCTGATACAGCTGGTCCCTTGCAATTTCAGTGTCCACAAATGGAAAGTCACTGTTCCCACAGTCATGGTCCTGCTGGTCCTGGTTTGTCTACATTTCCTGCTTAGACCATGTTTCATAATCAGGTTGACTCAAGGAGATAGAACCGTTTCTCCTTCCAGGCCATTTGAAAACTTCCTTCTGCGTAGACATCCTCAAATTGCTATGTTGTAAGGCTGTATATAGTTAAATTTATGCATTTTCTGAGGACGACTTCTCATGTTTTTCCCAGCAGGTAGAACTGGATCTTTACCAACTAGCTGGTAATGTAGGTTTGGGAAATTAGGAATTTTACCCCTCCCTTGCTTATGTTCTTTTTGCTCTGTCTCAGAGAAAAGCATTTATAATTACTTAATGCAGACATTTCTAATTCTTTTTGTTCTCTTCTCCAGCCTTAGGCAGTGTTAGAAATAACTTGCTCTGAATATATTCCTGGTCTGTGTGATACCTGCTCAGATTTAAGGGCTCCTGCAATATACCCTCTTCTAATTCTTTAAGGGGGTGCGGCTGGCAGGGGAAGAGGCTTTAAAAGCTTTTGAGAAGTTAGGGGACTCTCTGCAATAGAGCAAGTTCAGCAAGCAGTTTTGTCTTGTTTCTGGGATGTTGAGATTCAGAATTTCTTTAGGAAGAAGTTAAGTCTGGATGCACAATGCCTCC
Source organism: Phaethon lepturus (assembly GCF_000687285.1). NCBI lineage: Eukaryota > Metazoa > Chordata > Aves > Phaethontiformes > Phaethontidae > Phaethon > Phaethon lepturus. The sequence goes on from NW_010524116.1 coordinate 56,740, forward strand.
TAGAACATCATCTGGTCCTCTCAAAACTGGATTATTTCTGTTACCAGTTACTCTAAAAATGACACCGTGTTCCTTGCTGCTTACCCCTCTCCTCAGATACACAGAGTTAAATGGGACCTGTCGTGTCGAGCTTTCATGGCATCTCACGAGAATAACTTCTACTTATCTTGTGCAGCAGGGGGAATTTACCACAGCAGCCATGCAGCCGCCTTCTGTTGCAGTTAAGAGTAGTAGTACTGCTCACACAGAGCTGTCATTCCTGCACAGAGGGAAATGCTCCAGTCAGGCTGGCAGGGGATGTTTTTAGACCTGTTCAGGTGCAGGAAGGTTGCTTTCCCCTTCCAGCTTTCACCAGGGGGGAGGTCTGCTGGGCAGCCATGGGAGGAGGTGCAGTCTTCTGTTACAGTTGTCTGCAGAATTGTGCCTCTGTCTATATATTGAAAAGCCAGGCAGCTTCTTTCCAAGCAGTTTCTACTAAAATGTATATTTTCTTGAGAAGAATTCTTTTGGTGCTCTATATGAAAAGCCTAAAACCACCTAAAAAAGCTGGCTTTCATCATTTAGGGGCTGTCTAGTATTTTGTTGGTAGTGGATCCTTGCATAATAAATTACACCACTGGTTTTCTTTAGTAACTGTATGTAGGAGTTACGGGTTCTTCTGTAAGGTGCTGGTCTTTCGTTGGCACTTCCTTGCCATCGGAGCTGTTTACTTCATTTCGTGTTTATTTCCTCAATATCTTAACGATCTTTATGTGCAAATAACTTGCAGTATGTTGTCCTGTTGTGCAGACCACCATTCATGTCAAAACAGTAATAAAAAGTTTGGTCTTGGGTTAAATTTGCAGTTGTAATTAGGTGGAGTGTTTTGACTAATCTGTTATTCGTAAAGGGGGCCAAAACCATAGCATTGGACTAAGATGCTGAAATCTGTGATTTCTGACATGTTAGCTCCCGTCAGTTGGAAGGGTTTACGGTGCTATTCTTTTTCAACAGTGTGACGGAATGTATTCGTGTATTTTGTTCCTCCACAAGGTATCAATGTGTTGCTGTTCCCAGGTAATTACATGTAATTACTTTATTTTTATATATATAAAATAAAGTACAATTGAATTAAGTAGTTTGGATTAAAAAACCCTACTGAAAAGTGTTTAACAAACACAGCAATCCACCACTTTCCATGAATAAAGAATAGCAATTGAGAGCGTCATTATGTGGTAGTGCATTTGGCTTAAATTGCACAAACAGGCCTTTCATTCCAAACTAATCTACAAATGGAAAAGGCATCCCACACTATTTTTACTTTGAAAATCATCCTCTGGTGATAAATCTCCACAGCAGAACATAACTGGATGTGTTTTGACAGTAGCTTTTTATTTACTTTATTCACACCACTTTTAGCTTGTTTACCATCCATATTTTCCATGTTGTGGCTGACAAGTCTAAGACCCATCCGAAGACAGCAGGGGAAAATAACGCTTCAAAGCTGCACAGCATGTAGCATGTCTTTAACATGAGATCCATTATATATATTTTTGGCAGACCATATCCCCATACAGTTCCCTGAGAGAATCTAAAAGCAAATGCACTGATAGTCTGGGTATGTAGAAGAGAAAATACTGACTTACAAAGGTACTAAACGAAAGCAAGTAAAGCCAGTAGTGCCCTACATGCAGCAAGGAGTTGGTTGTGCTTTGAAGGTGAGCTCTTTGCTCTTACTATGTACATCTATTGGAAAATACCTTTTAAATGTTTACTTGGGAGGACTTCTGTGTCCACTTTAGTAAGCAGAGTCTCTAAAGTGGCCAATGTATCTGCCAACGTGCATCTTGGCAAGGTGCAAGAAACTCTATCATATGTAATCACCTTCCACATGAGTAAGGTGTTACCAGTTACACCAACCCTTTGGAAGAGCACCAGCTAGGAAGCTGATACAGTATTAGAGCTGTTGGAACTACAATTTCAGTACCTTTAGCAGACAGCCTCCACCATGATGTTTGTAATGTTCTTCTGCTATCCGTAGTGCATGAGTGGTTTGTGCCTCTGTCCACGTCCTGCCGCAGTGCAGTAGACCTACTGAGCCTAAGCCTCATCTGCCTGATGTGGGCACATCCACTGAGGTGAGGTTGATGGAGCTTCATTCCACAGAGAATCTCACCAGCTGTGTGGCATAGGCCTTGTAACTTGGTACAGGTTATTCTGCAAAAGATGTTTTACAAAATATCCTTGGTAATTTTTATGTATTAGGCCTTTTTTTCTTTTCCTCTGCCCCAAACGTTCACTGCTGCAGCAGCCACTGAACAGTGTTCAGATGAGCTCCCAAGGCACCCAGGGTTTATGAAGCTCTGGTCTTCAGTGCATTTTGCACTGTGTAGGCCATGCTTCCCTATTTTTTTGGCCAGATTAAGGTGCAGTTAGTCTTGGCCAACAGGACTTAATGGCCTGTTCAGTGGTCTGTTCTGATGGGAAGGCCAAATGGAAACCCCATCCCATAACACTAGCCAGCACATGCGCGTGAGATGGAGGTGCAAAAAAAAAAGAGGGGAGTTGGCAGCCACCTTGGTGCAAGACCTTAAGGAGCGGGTAAAACCTTTAGGATTTCGGAAG
>NW_010524116.1:59353-59886 GCF_000687285.1 Phaethon lepturus
GAACCAGTCCCAGTAAAGATGTTTTGGCTGGATTTGCCATTCTCTTCATTTGTTGATGCATCAGAAATGTCAGGATGAAGGATAGCGTAGACTTCATCGCTCAACTGCCTTTTTTAGCTCATATTTCCCCAGAATGAGTCCAAGCTATTGTTTCAGGCTAGGTGAAAACTTAGGCAAAACTTCTTTATATGCCACTTATGCCTAGGTAATACATTAAATTACTTTCAGTAGTGTTTGTTAGAAATATCTTGTTTTTTAAAAATATTGCAGATTAAAAATAAAAAGTAATGGGAAATTACTTTTGGTTTTTCCCTTTTTTTTCAATTCTCCTTTCTCACCAAACAATTCTCAAGGAATTTCACAATTAGCTGTAAATTGCAAACACAAGCTTCCCAGTAAAAGCTTTACTTTTTTTCCCTAGTAAAGAAAATTTCCATTCAAGTTTCCAAGACAAAATGCTCCCTCTTCCTAGGGAAAGCAAGTGTATCTGCACTGGCAGACCTCCTGCTCTTCCTTTATTTGGGGGGGGGGGG
>NW_010524116.1:59899-61731 GCF_000687285.1 Phaethon lepturus
GGGGAAAGAAAGAAAGAAAAAACAACAAAACACCCCAAAATGTGACATTAACAAACCTTGCCTCCTCCATTATGAGTAGATTTTAAAGTATCTGTCGTTCTTCTGCTATTAATGACACAGTTCCTTGTGCAGGTCCTGATCATTATGGTGTGACAATAAGTTTTGTGCCTAACTTTATTCAAAGATGGAAGATTGTTATTTACAATTATTTTCACTTTATAGGGAAATAACTAGATTATTCCTCAGGCCAAGCCTTCATTATGGTGACTTTATTTCTCATGCTGGCTTTATTTTTGCTTATTTTTTCCTACCTTGAAGCAGTCATTCAAGCAGTGATTAAATAAACTAAACATAAGTAACGTTCAGCGTAGATGCCAAAGCATAAGTAAAATTATCCACTTAGATTATCTGTGAAATTATTATTTTTGCTTAGGTAAAGGAACTGGTAGGTACTTCCTTTTATAAATTCCTTATTGTCTGTTCTTAACGTTCTTGCTTATTACTGACATGATCAGCTTAATAAACTCCAAATCATCTTTGATGCATTGCATTCCCCTTCTCACTTGTAACAGGCAGGATGAATTATAAGGAATTCTTTGGTAACTAAAGGACAAAAATACTGGCTGACTTGATGAATCTTTTTTGCAAAATGCAGGGGGGCTGCATTTCTCTTCAGATCTGCTGTTGATACCGAGAGAGTGCTCTTTCTGCTGGCAGTTCATGAGTCACATTTATTGTGATCCTTTGCATACAGTTAGACTGTGAAGTGCCTTTGTGGGAATTTCTATCAATAGTGTAACTGACTTGTTGTTGTTGACTTTTAACTCAATAACCCATGACAGGATCTCATCATACAGCAAGTGAGCACCACTTACTTTTCATACGCTTGCTCATCACTACAGTCTGCGGGTCTGTAGTGGTTTTAAGTAACAGTTCAACTACCTGTAGCTAGGAGTTCTGACTGTCCTGAATTGCCCTTTGAAATTATGTTACCCATACAGTAAAAAAGAGTGTTTTGGGTTGTTTTGTTTTGTTTTGTTTTCAAGCCCGGAACCTGTCAAAATCCACAAACCCAACTTACCTGTACTGCTTTCTTCATATTTTTAACTGGGTGTTTCCAATTACATACCAAAACTGTCACCTATGTGTATACAATGTCTTCCATCCAGAAGGATCAGAGATAGATAAGGTGATATTTAAACTCCACATAGGCTTGTGTTGTTCATCAAAGGAATATAACTATCTCTGGTGTTGAAGACATTAAGTATTTTTCAGCAAAACTTTTTGCCATTTTGCAAACAGAATGTGATTACCTATCTTTTTTAAAGCTCAGAGAGAAATTTAAGGAAGTTATATCTGCCCTTGGTAAAATGACTGAGACTTACGTTCATTTCAGCCTGAGGAAGACCCCTTTGAAAGGCAGAGGCACTAACACTGTGCAAAGGACATTATTTCCTTACTGACTTGAGATCCAGCTGCAGTGAGTCCTGTCTGGCTCCTGGTTACATTAGTAGCAGAACACATATCCATTAACAACGGGAATGGAGTTGGGCTTTCAAAAGCCCCAGCTCACCTCTGCAGTGCTTGAGGGTTGTATCATTGTGCTACAGCCAAATTGAAATATTTTAAGAATCATAGTATCATTAAGGTTGGAAAAGACCTTTAAGATCATCAAGGCCAACCATCAACCCAATACCACCATGCCCACTAAACCATGTCCTGAAGTGCCAGTCTACACATTTTTTGAACACCTCCCCTGATGGTGACTCCACCACCTTCCTGGGCAGCCCATTCCAGTGCTTGACCACTCTTTCAGTAACAAAATTTTTCCT
>NW_010524117.1:0-17543 GCF_000687285.1 Phaethon lepturus
ACCTCCCCTGGCACAACTTGAGATCATTTCCACTTCTCCTATTGCTTGTTACCTGGGGAAAGATACCAACACCCAGCTCGCTACAAGGTAGTTGTAGAAGGCTATGAGGCTTCCCCACAGCCTCCTTTTCTCCAGGCGAAACAATCCCAGTTCCCTCAGCCGCTCCTTAGAAGACTTGTTCTCCAGACCCCTCACCACTTTCATTGCCCTTCTCTGGACACACTTCAGCACCTCAATGTCCGTCTTGTAGTGAGGGGCCCAAAATTGAACACAGTATTTGAGGTGCAGCCTCACCAGTGCCAAGTCCAGGGGCACGATCACTTCCCTACTCACGCTGGCCATTTCTGATACAAGCCAGGATGCTATTGGCCTTCTTGGCACCTGGGCACGCTGCTGGCTCATGTTCATCTAGATGTCAACCACCATCCCCAGGTCCTTTTCCACCAGGCAGCTCTCCAGCCACTCTTCCCCAAGCCTGTAGCATTGCATTGGGTTGTTGTGACCAAAGTGCAGGACCCAGCACTTGGCCTTGCTGAACCTCATAGTGTTGGCCTCAGCTCATCATTCCAGCCTGTCCAGATCCCTTTGTATGGTCTTCCTACCCTCAAGCAGATCAACAGTCCCACCCAACTTAGTGTCACCTGCAAACTGACTGAGAGTGCACTTGATCCCCTTGTCCAGATCAATGATAAAGACTTTAAACCAAACTGGCCCCAATACTGAGCCCTGGGGAACACCACTTGTGACTGGCTGCCAACTGGATTTATGTCCATTCACCACACCTCTTTAGGCCTGGCCGTACAGCCATTTTTTTACTCAGCAAAGAGTACACCCATCCAAGCCATGAGTAGCCAATTTCTTCAGAAGAATACTGTAGAAAATGGTGTCAAAGGCTTTACTAAAGTCTAGGTAGACAAAATCCACAGCCTTTCCCTCATCCACTAAGCAGGTCACCTTGTCATAGAAGGCGATCAGGCTGGGCAAGCAGGACCTGCCTTTTATAAACCCATGCTGACTGAGCCTCTGATCATCTGGTTGTCTTGTACATGCCATGTAGTGGCAGTCAAGGTGATCTGGTCCACAACCTTCCCTGGCACTGAGGTCAGACCGACAGGCCTGTAGTTCCTCAGATCCTCCTTCCAGCCCTTCTTGTAGATAGGCATCACATTTGCTAACTTCCATTCAACTGGGACCATCCTGGTTATGATAATGATAAATGATGGAAAGTGGCATGGTGAGCACTTCTGCCAGCTCCCTCGGTACTCTTGGGTGGATCCCATCCAGCCCTGGAAACGTGTATGTCTAAGTGGTGTAGCAGGTCGCTAACCATTTCCCCTTGCATTATGGGGGCTTCATTCTGCTCCCTATCCCCATCTTCCAGCTGAGGGGGGTGGGTTCCTGGACAACAACCAGTCTTACTATTAAAGACTGAGGCAAAGAAGGCATTAAGTACCTCAGCCTTTTCGTCATCCTCTGTCACTATGTTTCCCCCTGCATCCAATAAAGGATGAAGATTCTCTATTAAACTGTCTTTATCTCAACCCACGAGTTTTCTCACTTTTACTCTTCTGATTCTCTCCCCCATCCCATCAGGAAGGAGTGGGTGAGCAACTGTGTGGTGCTTAGTTGCCGGCTGGGGTTAAACCACGACATCCTCTTACCAGTTCTGGCTGCTCTGAAACAACTGTACAGTTTAGACTTTCTCTGGGAGAGATTAAAGGCCTCATATCAGGCCAATGCTGAACCAAGATGCTGACACAATTCTCCTTTAGATGTGAAAAAACAGATTTGTCACTTTCTTATTGAGGCTGAAGCATGTGTTCTGTTTTACTTAATACCAAACAGAAGACTGCAAGCAAAGAAACTGACAGCTGGAAATGGGACTGGAAATGGTAAAGTCCCATGTAAAGTTTAGGTCTCTGTTAGCAAGGCGGGGCCAGTTACAACACAGCAAGAGGGGAGGAACATACGTTTGAGATCAGGTACTTGGAGAAGCTTATGGAAGGGCTAGAAGGAAAATCAGATAGCAGGTTTTGTGATTGTAGCATCTGCACATTTTCACAGTGATTATCTTTCGTTATCTGTGTTCAGGAATGGTAATTTGAAGCCTGCCCTAGACCTCAAGGCATGGTGGCTAGGTTGACACAGATCATTTTGAGATAAAAGTCTGCAGTAAAAAGACCAGATAAAAGGCTGCAGGTAAAAGGCAGCATCATAAAAGTAGGAAACCATCCTCATAACACCTGCAAGAATTAAATGTCACTTCACTATGTGCAGTGAGCTGTTGCCTAAACTCAGTGTCATGTATGCTACACAATAGCAACTGAAATATGCTGATAGAACTTGTAGGGGATTTCAGCATATAGAATGAGGTAGACTGAAGCCAGAACAACAGGATTTACGTACACATATCTTACAGTGCTGAAAAATACAACAGTGAGACCTGAAATTCTACAAATAATAAAGGACCTTAGTTTTTTTGTTGGTCTGAAAGATGACGTAGAGCGTAACAACCTATAATGTTTAATAAATAGTGATTTAGCATTCATTTCAGAATAATACCACTTTTTTGCTTGGACTAACCAACTGCCATCATACACAAGTGTTTTTAAGGTATCGCACTCCAGGTGTGTTAACACAGACACACATGGCCTAAATCTGGACTAAAATGGAAGCCACAGACCTGTGAATCATAGAATGGAATGACAAAACAAAAAATCTGTCAGACACCTACCTGATCCCTACAGCTGAGTTTTAGTTAATAAGTCTAAATACATTTAGTGGTCTATAAAAAAAAGCTCTTTATATAAAACAAGGTTTATTAATTTTAAGAAAAGAAGAAATCTAGTTTTTCTAGATTAAAAAATTTACGAACCCACTGGGGCACAGATTAATACAATCTCACTTAACTTTAGCTACCTGAAAGGTAGATATTAGAGTTTATATTATCTATGTAGGCTCCATCTCCAGTCAATAGAAAGATACATATTGAACCAGAGTTCCCTTCATCTTATTCTGCTTTCAGTGTCTAAAAACTCTCTTTTCTGATTACAGAGACAGAATTTTATTTTTAAACTAGGTAGCAACTGCTCATATGGCTCAACTTAAGTGAGAAGATTTCTGTGCTCAGATTCTAAAACTGGGGTGATAGCAGAAGACAGACAGTGGTAGTTTTAATTCCTACAATAAGAAGCTACAGGATGAGGTGATCTAGTACTTTATTACCTGCAAAAAAGATGCATACAATATTTCAGGCAGAGTATTCAGGTTCATACAGTAAGCAGCTACACGCTGGAAGAATGTTTCTCTATGGGTTGGCTAACGTAAAGTAAAACATAACATAATGTGTGATAGAGATCTGTACCATTGAATCTTCTTGTACTAGCAATATTAACACTTGAGCACTGGCATCTTGTGGGTTAGTGCAAACTTAGGAAAGGATGTGTTTAGTTCCCAAGGTAAGAGATGGCCTTGTTTCCATGCGGGTGAATTAATGCCCTTCAGGTAGATCTAACACAGAGATACTGTATATCACGCAAATTTGCCACAGCCACTATCAAAAATACTTGCCAAAAATTTTTCTCGTAATGAGAACCCTATAGAGATTTCCATCCATAAAAGATAATATTTAAAGCATGGAAGTAAGGACCATGGAAGAAGAACACATAGCAAAGAGGGCTATGGGAGGGAGAGAGAAAACGGAAAGTTAACAGGCAGTCAAAGCCTTTTATTTAATGTAATATAAATAACATATATTGTGTCATGGTTTAACCCCAGCCAGCAACTGAGCATCACACAGCTGCTTGCTCACTCCCCACTGGTGGGATGGAGGAGAGAATCAGAAGAGTAAAAATGAGAAAAATCGTGGGTTGAGATAAAGACATTTTAATAGGTAAAGCAAAAGCCACATATACAAGCAGAGCAAAACAAGGAATTCATTCACTTCATTCACGTCAGTCACTTCATTCATTCATGTCATTCACATCAGCAGGCAGGTGTTCAGCCTTCTTCAGCAAAGCAAGGCTCTGTCACACATAGTGGTTACTTGGGAAGACATATGCCATAACTCTGAACATCCTCCCTTCCCTTCTTCTTCCCCCAGCTTTATATGCTGAGCTTGACATCATATGGAATGGATGTCATGACCTCATTTGGTTCAGTGGGGTCAGCTGTCCCAGCTGTATGCCCCTCCAACTTCTTGTGCCCCACCAGCCTACTTGCTGGTGGGGTGGGGTGAGAAGCAGAAACGGCCCTGATGCTGGTGGGGTGGGGTGAGAAGCAGAAAAGGCCCTGAGTCTATGTAAGCACTTCCCAACAATAACTAAAACATCCCTGTATTATCAGCACTTGTTTTGGCACAAATCCAAAACATAGCCCCGTACTAGCTACTCTGAAGAAAATTAACTCTATCCCAGCCAAAACCAGCAAAACTGTAATAAAAAAACCTTTTACTTGAAAATATTTGTAGTGAAGAAGTGTATACAGAAGATTTTGTCCAGACCACATTGGCTTCTAGATCCTGATGTTGGGATTCCTGATGCGGACATCCACTTGGAATGTTTAAAAGTTTTATTATGCCTCTCAGAAGTGTATCTCAAAGGTTAGAAGCTACCAAAGTTATTTCCACAACGATTCTCTTGCCTTTTCAGGCCCCAGACAAAACACGGCCAATATTCAGCTATCAATGGATTTAATGGAAACTGTGTAGCATGACAGATTTTTATTAGATTGTACTTTGTCTTTTTACTTTGAAGCATTTTAATCTAAAACCTATAGGAAATTAAAAGCAACTTGCTGAGGAAAGAAAGTGGGGAGTGAGACAAAGTGCAGGGAGAGAAATGAATTACTTTTTGCTGTTTTCCTAAATTAGATATAACATCTAAGCTAGTTTGACCAACTCTACATACTTCTGTGTCTGGAAATACCTGTTCTATGCAGGGGTTCAGCCAGTATTTTAAAAATTCTTTTATTAGTTACACTGCCAGCAGCACGGGTAGTTACTAGTGTAACTCAACCCTGGATGAGATTTGTGAACTCTGTATGGTTTAGCTGAGACTTGTATTTGTCTCAAGATTCATCCACTCCCTCCCTGTGGTGTAATATCTTGCAGACTTGCCTGGAGCCTTCTTTTTATCTGATTTTGAGACAGTACAGGTCACATTTTTGGCTGCCCACAAGTGCAGAATATTATCAAAATTGTTTATGAAATAAAAGGAACTTGATACATAAATGTTCTTCTTTGTTCTTTAATGATTTGGGCCTTCTTCAGTACCTGAGGACATATACGGACTCACACCACTGTACAGATCACTGGTGCTATAAATATTAAACAACTTATCCCATTAAGCTATAGTAACGTCTCCAAAATTAAAGGAAAAATGCAACTATGAGAAAGTATACTTTGTCTCTCATTTCTGAGCAACTTAATGTTTCACAGGCTAAGAAATGCAATCTTATTTATTCACTTATCTATCACTTTCCAGGTCAATTATTCCAATTATTGCCCATTCAAAAACTTTTTGAACAGCGAGTACATTGATGTTTGTCTTATTGTAGCACAAAAATTTGTTTTAAGTTTAAGGAAACATGGAAATTGAATCCAAAATGGTGGCTGAGATTTTGTGAATTAAAGCTCAATTCCAGGAGGAAAATACACTGTTTAAGTCATAAACTTTATGAAATGTTGCCAAAATCCTCTTCCAGCAAGGGCAGCTTAATTTTCTTAGCTTTTAAGTAGTCCTACAACAAGTGCTACTTGTTTTGTCTTACTAGCAGACAAGTGAAAATTCCTGTACAAGTCCCCTCTGAAGGTTGTTTTGCCCAGGAATGTTTCAAAAAATAAAAATAAAAAAGACAGTTAAAAAAGTAAATGGACTATTATAACTTACAATTAGATAACATCAAATTGAGGTCACCAGTCAAAATATTCAAGGGCAGAGCTGCCACCTAGAGAGACCTAAACAAACTGGAGGAACAGGTTGACAGGAACCTCATGAAATTCAACAAGAATAGATGCAAAGTCCTGACCTGGGATTGAATAACCCCTTGCACTGATATTGGCTGGGGACTGCTAGGCTGGGGAGCAGCTCTGATGAAAAGGTTCTGGGGGTCCAGGCGGACAATAAGCTGAGTATGAGACAGCAGTGTGCTCTGGCACGTAGAAAAGTCAACTGTGTCTTTGGTTGTATGAACAGGAACATGGCCAATCAATTAATGGAGGAAACTGCTCATCTATTCAGCCCTCATTAGACCACACTTCAGATATTGTGTCTTGTTTTAGGTCCCCAGTATGGGAAAGACATAAACTGCAGCAAGTTTGGCAGAAGACCACTGAGATGGTTAGGGCTAGAGCACTTGTCCTGTGAACAGAGGCTGAGGGAACCAGGGCTGATTCAGCCTGGAGAAGGGCTGGCTCAGGGGGCACATAAGAGCAGCCATCAGTGCCTGTGAGGGGTAACTGGGGAGATGAAGCTGGGCATTTCTTAGTGGGGCATGGTGGGAGGGTGAGGGACAAGAAAGGTGATGACTGGTTGTAAGAATGCCCTTCCACTAGAAGGCTAGGGAAGCAGCAGCACAGGCTGCCCAGCAGGATCGTGCAGGCTCCATCCCTCCTTAGAGCATTGCGCATCCCATCTGGGTGAAGCCCTGAGCAACCTGGTCTGACCATGGCTGTGAGCAGCACATTGGACCAGAGACCTCTGAAGTTCCCTCTCAGCCTGAATTATCCAATTAGCCTTTTATCCTGTGGCACTATGATGATTTTACTTCTAAAACACATAAATATTCCTAAATAAACAAAATGTCTAAATATGTTTTATCATCATCTCTCTCTTTTTTTAATATCTCAAAAGCCTTGTAGTAGAATATCCTAATTATGTCACATGTGACCTAGTTTTCCTTGTTGATTATGCTCAATATCCCAGTTCACTTATCTTGAGTGATACATGAAAGTAGCTTGGCACTGGCTGTGCAGGTTAAGAAACCCAAGGTTGTGCTCTTGTTTTCTCTCCCTATGTCTCCTCTGATGTGAAGGTTTTATTAACTGCCCGATGTGCTGCCATTAATTAATATGCACTGAAACAGTTTTGATCACAAGCCCCATGTAAAAGGAAAATCGCATTCACTGCAGCTTTTCCTGGTTCATCAGTCAAATCTGAGCCAAAGGAGCATGTTGCCTTTTCTGGCCCTGCTGTGTTCAGTGACACTGGGCTGCCATTAATCAAACCAGGCTGTCAGAACAAACTTATAACTTCAGAGAAAACCAGTCTCGTGGCTGACAACAACCTGACCACGTGCCTTACTAGGAAGCTGTTGATGGACTACAGGAAACTGTTAATAAAAAGGTGAAGAATTTGAAGCAGATACTGAATGGTTATGCAGGCAGTCACACCACCAGTGGCGAGCTAAGCTGCCAAGCCTGAAACTCACTAGTACAAACCAGTTTTCATTTAATTTTCAGTTTTCATGTAAACAAGGTGTATCATGTCTGCATGCTGCTAAGGCGAACAGGAAGCTATTGCAACACCTATCTTACAGCAAAATCAGTGAACAAAACCAGCTACTCATCTCAGGATTCGAGCTGCAACCCCAAAAAGCTCCCAAAGGAGCAAATGACTCCTTGCAAATAGTGGAAATTTTTAAAAAGCCAAATGAGCATGTGCAAGATGTCTCTCAAACCTCCCCTCTCTGCAGGCGATGCGGAGGGCTTTTCCCCTGCCGGAGGGCACAGGCGGGGCACAAGGTTGCGTGTGGCTGTGCGAAAGCCGCTGCTGGTGGCAGCACGCTTGCCCTGGGCTCAGGCCTCCTGCCGGGAGGCCCAGCTGGCCCCCACCTGAGATGCAGGAAAAGGCCCTGCTCGGCAGGAGGACGGAGAACCCGGGTAGTCTTCTGAATCTCACAGAGATGCTCTGACAGATTTGCCAGGTAGCTGATGCCGAAGGCAGCTGAAGTCGCTGTAGCACTCTCAGAGACAGACATCTTAGTGCCCAGACGTGCCTTCCTCCCCACAGCTCCTTGCTAGTCAGCATCATGGAGCCACCACTGCCTGCCATGGCAGTGGGACCAGCAGGTGAGGCCTGGGGATATTGGCACCTCCCTCACCTCACCGTTGCTAACCGCTCCCTCGGTGCTGCAGTTTCCACAGGAGTTACCAGCTGTGAAAGGCTGTACCCATTTTTTGTTTGTTTGCTCTTTATTACGTGCAGACTGTTGCGTTCCTATACAAGGGTGCAGCTTGGCAGCAGAGGAGGCCACGGGCTTGGCTTGTCCTTGCTGGGAAAGATGGGAGTCTCCTGACAGAGCCAGGTCTGAGCCTTGCCCAGGGAAACCGTCTGGAAGGTACTGGCAGGTGGGGGGGAGCGGTGTGAGGAAATGACCAAGTGAGGAGTGAGCCCTCGGGGACAGCAAACCTTGCCAATCCATTGGAAAGAGGAGGAAGCAGGTACGCAGCCAGGTACCTAAGAGGGGAGAGGAGACGGCCATGAGCACCTGGCTGTGGCAGCACTGAACATACTGCAACCCATCCTGGGTCGGATGAGCTCCTGGGCCGGAACCAGCCAGGAGGAAAGGACGTGACCTGGAAGGCATTATGAGAGAATCTGTTTACAGTCCTTTTACTTCTGTTTCCTCTTTGTTCAACAGCTTGTGTGCAGCTGGGGGGTACTCAACCTACAGGTGAGGTGGGGCACTCCACCATAAGGCCAGGCCTTGGTGCCCTCCTCCTCAGTTTGGCCTTGACTACAAACAGCGTCATCCCAAGGTATGAAAGGCTGCAGGAAAAGCCGATGTCCTCTACTCAAACACTACAGCCACCATCAATGAGACAGAGAACAGGAGGTGGATCTCCAGCAGGTTATGCGTACAGCATGTTTTCATTTAAACAAAGCAGCTCATATTTAGGAATTGTGTGGAGCTGCCATCCCACAACAAATGGTGAAAATTTGCATGAATGCCCAAGACCAAATTTACAAAGTTTCACACCTTTGTGTGAGGAGTATGGGTGAGAAGCAGCAGCCTGCTCATCTCCAACAGCAGCATCTCTAGGACAAAATCTGTATGGGGATGATATGAATAAAAATTAACTAACACAAAACCAAGCCTAAGCTTAAATGTAAAAAGTAGCATATGGGAATCCTAAAAAAGGAGGCTTAATATAGGGGAAATTATGGTTGCTGGTAGTTGTTTTGTTCAGGAGGATCCACAGAGAGCAGAGCAGCAGAACCGGATCCTTCAGCAGCTGGGCAAACTCTCAACCCTGCAGATGAGCCGAGGGATCTGTGCTTAAACTTCAGATGACAGCACATTTTATGGAGTAATGGAGAGCTGCTTTTACAACCCACTAATTCTAGGCAAAAACAATTGTTGCCATATTTAACTTCAAACAGATGACCAGTAACAGTCTACATAGGTGCAAGCAATTAGCATATTCTCTGCATGGTGTGAATTGCTCCTGTCACCAATGACTGTTAGAACTGAGTGTTAAAGAGAGCTTACTTGAAAATCAGGCTTTTATGGGATGCACAATAGAATTCATGGGAGAAAAAAAACCCTCAAATGTTTAGCAGTTGAAATAAACATTAATTTTTAATGAAGATGTATGTAAGGAAAGAGGGTGACAATTATATCACTTCCTTTGTGCAGAACAGTCTCTTTTCCATTTTGGATTAATGGGAAGTGATTTCAACAGGTTTTAAAAGAAAATAAGTATCCTGAATGCAGCTGTCATTTTTTTTTCTTTCATTTTAAAAAATCCTTTGCAAAAAATTAAAATATCAATTATATTTTTAGCCTGCCAGCTCTAAGACAGTGCTGTAAGACCAAGTGTCACAAAAAGTATTTTGAAATAGCTACCATTAAAGCAGAATCTTTGAAACAGTAATATATGCCAGAAACTAGATATGTTCCAAGATAGCTTAAAAGAACCAAGATCCCAAGTTTTAAAGACCTCAAGAACTGTGAACAGACCTCATCTATGATAGCTAAAGTAAAATAGAGATTTGTGCCAAATCGTTTTTGCCTAAGCTACATGTAGTCATTTAAGGACAGTATTGCAAAAACTAAATATTTGTCTTCCTTGAGACTAGCTATGTGATATTTCCTGCAGAACATTTGCACAAAGAATCTAAGGATCCAGAATTAACTGGAAAATGACCTGACATTAATCCAACACATGTAGCTTTTTCACTCAAGAAAATTCTTTTAGAACGTTAAAGTAATATTTCTTAGCTGGAGATGCAACTATTTACTAAAGTTCCAAGGAAGACTAAATTAAACACCAAAAAAAAAGAAACTGCTTTTTAACCTGGGGAAAATCAGCAGGACATATTTGAGAACAGATTAATTTAGCCTTAGCTAATTACCCCATAAGGTTCAACTGAGCTGCCAGCACTACTAACAGTCAAGACATATCACAATGGATTGTTCTGTCTGTTTGATAAACTCATTCACTGAACATGTTGATTTCTGGCTGTACAATAAAATCTAGCCAGTCAATAGTACTACTACTCATCTCATTCAGATAATTTTCTGCCTTTTTGTTATGGCTTATTATTTTCAACCTACTTTTTGCATAATTCTTTCTAGTTTGAGGAGCAGTCTGGTAGTCAAGACCAGTATGTTCTAGTTCTTGCTCTGCTGATTGTTATTTGTATAGTTTTAGCAGCTCTGACTTCAATTGCCCATCTGTAAAACTGGAATAATATTTAAAAATCTCTGGGGATCTTTTAAAGTATAAAGTAGTTCTCACAGTGAAACCTACACACAGTGAAAAGGGAGAAAAAAACATAACCTTCAAGAAATACACTGTATTCATTTAATTGTAAGGTGCTGCAGCAAACATACAGTTTAATTTTTATCTGAAATTTGTACAGGCATAAAAGTTATCATTCAGCAAGAAGTCAAAACGTGTTTCTCACTGTGAGCAAACAAAGAACTACTGTTCATTATATTACAGCAAAAAGGAAACTTTAGAAAACTGCCTTAATCATGTAATCATGGCTGTTGTGAGAGTCCGAGAAGAGGCACTGGAACATGATTTCCATTAACTAAAACACATGCACATGAAAAAGAGTTTGAGAGTGAGAGAAAGGTTTGTTTACTTCAGCAACCTTTGGCTGTAAAGGGAGAGATAGAAAAATTTTCTGCATTATTAAAAGCACTTCAGCAGTTACAAAAGAATTTCCTCCACCACTTCCTCCTTTCTTCATTATCTTTTTTTTTAACAAAACTTTCTCATAGATAAAAATGTAGTACGACATCGGGTTGGAAGAGATCTCAAGAGATATTACATTATTGTCATTAAGTTTCTGGCCTATTGTCACTTCTTGGTTTTCAACCAATGCAAGTTTAATACATCATGAAGACGTGATATTTAATCTGACAGTGCAAAGTCTTTCAGACATGTCATATTGAAAAATTATAACACCACAGGTTTCATAGATCACGTACTTCTCCAAAACTGGCATAAAAGAATTGGGGAAAAAATTGTGAATTCAACTGACTGCATTCCCTGGAATATGACATTTAAAGAAAATAATTACTGTGAGGTGAAGTCTGCTCAGGCTACATCAGTTTAAGCTTGGAAGAATGCCACAGAAATCAGCCTAATAACTCGAGAGTCATATGGTGTAGAAAAGAGCAGAATTTAGTATAGCAGTCTCTTTTTTTTTTTTTTTTTTTTTTCTGCAGGGACACCTGGGACACCTATGTATAGCCCCATTTTCATCCAGCAATCCTGGGTATCATTTAGTCATCAATACCATTCAGTAAACATATTTCCCCTGAGCAATCCAGCATTGTCTCCAAAGCTGAAAACATGAAGAAATACACAGACAAAATAGCTAGGTCTTTCTGTAGCCTTTTAAAAAATTTTCTGAGTTTTATGCATGGGGAGTTGGCAGTTCAGGAAGAAAAAAATACACAAAAAACCCACAAAACCAAACTCTGCGTTCCTTGTCTGTAAGTACAGAAAAAGCCTCAGGAAGCAAAGTGGCTTTTCATAACTACGTGGAGTTTAAAAAACAAACAGACAAACAGACAAACAAACAAACAAAAAACAAACAAACAAAAAACCCACCAAAAAAAACCCCAAACCAAAACAAACAAAAAAAACCAACCAAAAGCCAAGAAACAGATACATCATATAGGCTATAGAATAAACTCCTTCCTCACCACATAGATCACCTAGAAGTTCTGGAAAAATTCAGAACAAGGAAGATGGTGTACAATAAAATGGTGACAAGAATCATACTACATGCTGTTACTCCCTTTTCAGTCTGAAAACAACTTTAACAGCTGCCATCTGAAAGTGCATACCCCTGAGTGTTGAAGATATTTCTGAAACTATAGGCTGAGGCTATTGGACTCCTTACATCATAGGAATTTCACAATAGTTTTCATTATTTGCATATGTATTATTATCTTTACTTTGTACAGAGAAAATATTACACCCAAAATCTCAGTGACAGGAGGGTTTAGGTTGCCAAACTAGCAGGGCCAGTGCTGCTTTTAGAGGATGATCTTCTTAGTTATGTCCAAGCATATTCTACAAACATTAAAAAAGTCAGACAGTCAGACTTGTGCACTTTCTCCTCCCTGCCAGCATTTGTAATGTTGTGTCACTCTCTCCAAATACAGTTGTTCTATAGTTCACACAGCCACATAACCTGCGTAATTCAGTGTGATGTTTTTTCAGCTTCCCCACTGACAAAATATACACTGAAAGTGGCTGGATTTTAAAAATAGTCTTCATACAAATTTACTTTCCTTGAAATATTGTTTACTCTGGAAATTTTAATTGCTTTGTAGTTGCTCTAACAATAAGAGCAAATGTATACTTCTTATTTTCCTGCTTTGACAACATTTGTTACATATGTAACTTGAAACTAATGAACTGCCCTCCTCTTAACAGGTGGATTCGCAGTCATACTTTCTTTGTTTTTTTATTTACTATCTTCAAGCAATCATTAGGCAGTTTTATATGATAGGTTCCAAAGCATTATCACTTTTTTCTTTTGTTCCATATGTTGTAGTAGCTGTTCATATGGGAACTAAAGAAAAAAATCTTAACTGTCATTCATTCCTGTCAGACCCTTATTTCCATTTCCTGACACACTCTTGAATCAATGATCAAATACCTCCATTAGACAATACTTATCCTGGTCAATACTTAATATGGTGAAGTCTTCCATCTGTAATATGTAATAGAATATCTGATTATAGATATACAGTTGTTAAGAATAATGTATTTTTATGTTTTGACTTTTTAATCCATATAAATGTGAAAAAGTATGTTCTAAATTAAATTCATTAGTGTCAGAAAACTGAAACTGTAAAGCAGTGCAATTCTTTAACTGTTTATCCCTATGTAGTATGGGGAAAAAACATGATGACTTAGAGATCTACAGGCAGTTGCAGGGCTATGTTGGGATTGTGGAGACATGTTGGGATGGATCCCATGACTGGAGTATTGCAATGGAGGGATACAGGCTCTTTAAGAAGGGCAGGAAGGGAAGAGGAGGGAGATTTGCCCTTTATGTGAGTATACACCTGGAGTGTACAGAGCTCTGCTTGGGGCTGGAAAGAAGCTGATGGAGAGTTTATGTGTTAGGATTAAAGAGAAGACAGGCAGAGGCGACAGTATAGTGGGTGTCTGCTATAGGCCACCCAACAAGAAAGAACAAGTGGATGTGGCCCTCCACAGAGAGATAGTAACAACCCCACATTCACAGGCCCTGGTCCTCATGGGGACTTCAACCACTCCCATATCTGCTGGAGGGACAATACAGAAGGACATAAGAAAACCAGGAGCTTCCTGGAGTGAATTGATGATAACTTCCTCCTCCAAGTGATTGAAGAACCAACAAAGAGAGGTGCTCTGCTGGACCTCATACCCACCAACAAGGAGGGGCATGTTGGGGATGTGAAGATCAAAGGCAGCCTTGGCTGCAGTGAGATGGTGGAGTTTAGGACCTGGAGAGGAGGGAGTGAGCAGGGCAAAAAGCAAGATCACAACCCTGGACTTCAGGAAAGCAGACTTTCGCCTCTTCAGAGATCTGCTTGGAAGAGTCCTGTGAGGTAAGAACCTAGAGGGAAGAATAGCCAAAAAATGCTGGTTAATATTCAAGAATCATGCCCTCCAAACTCAAGAGAACTCCATCCCAACAAATAAGAAGTCAGGCAAAAATGAGAGGAGTCCTGTGAGGATGAACAAGTAGCTCCTGAATAAACTCAAACACAAAAAGGGGAAGTCATGTTTGACCAACTTGATAAAGTATATGATGAAGTGACTGGCCTGATAGGTGAGGTGAGAGGACTTCATTAAAGCCTTTAACATTGTCACTTATAAGATCCCCATAGACAAGCTGTTGATGTAAAACCTGGATGAGCACACAGTGAGATGGATGGAAAGCTGGCTGAATGGTCAGATCTAGAGGGTGGTTACCAGCAGTGCAAAGTCTAGTTGGATGCCAGTAAGTAGCACTGTACCCCATGGGTCAATACTAGGTCCAGACCTGTTTGGCATCTTCATTAATGAGCTGGATGATGGGGCAGAGCGTACCCTCAGCAAGTTCGCAGACGACACCAAACTAGAAGAAGTGGCTGATAAGCCAGAGGGTCATTCTTCCGTCCAGGAGGACCTTGACAGGATGGATAAAGGAGCCAACAGGAACCTCAGGAACTTCAACAGAGAGAAGTGCAAAGTCCTGCACCTGGGGAATTACAACTGCCATACAACAATGTATACTGGGGGCACCCAGCTGGAAAGCAGCTTGGCAGAAAAGGGCCTGGAGTCCTGGTGGACAAGAGCCAGCAATGTGCCACAGCTGCAAAGAAGAATTGCATTCTTGGCTGCATCAGACAAAGTGTTGCAGCAGGTTGAAGGTTGTTCCTTCCCTTTTATTCAGCTCTAGTGAGGCCACACCTGGAGTGCTGTGTCCAGTTCTTGGGTCCCCAATACAAGAGAGACATTAAGAGAATTCAACAAAGGGTCACAAAGATAATTAACAGACAGGAGCACTTTACATGTGAGGAAAGGCTGAGGAAGCTGAGGCTGTTTAGCCTGGAGAAGAGAAGGCTCAGTGGATTCTTATTAATGTATACAAATACCTGACGGGAGGGTGCAAAGGAGACAGAGACACTTTCATTCCAGTGGTGCTCAGTGACAGGACCAGGGGCAATGGGCACCAACTGAAACACAGGAGGTTCCATATGAACATCAGGAAACACTTTTTCACTGTGAGGTTGACCGAGGACTGGAATGGGTTGCCCAGGGAGGTGGTGGAGTCTTCATTCTTAGAGATCTTCAATAACCATCTAGATACAGTCCTGGGCAAGAGGCTCTAGGTGGCCTTACTGGAGCAGGGGCACTGGAAAAGGAGACCTTCAGAGATCCCTTCCAAAATCAAAAATTCTCTGATTCTGTGATACTTAACCAATGCAATTCCTCAACTGCTTTTAATGAGAAGTTAAAAAAAATCTTTGTATTACAGGCTGTACCCTCACTGTTGCTTGATAGTCTCTAGTGTTGTTGTAATATGAGTCAGATACATCAGAGTTGTAACTGGGATTAAAAGCCACTGGTTTGGCTCAAATTGTGGTGAGAGTCTTTTGTGACATTTCAGAACACATTGTGCACAGTTCTTGCCTTTATGTTGCTGGAGGCTAGCATTAGCTGTTTTGATATTTTCTTAAGAGCAGAATAGCATTGTTTCATGGCATTACAGGACAATAATTGCATTTAGTTATCCTCTGGAACCTTCATCTGTTCTGTTGACATTATCTTTTAGCTACCTATAATTGAGTTTAAATCAAACAACAGTGTTATATGACATGCACTTCATAACATTACTGTCTTGTCATTAAAGTTCTCAGCTGACCTTGTATGTGTAAGCAGTTATTTTATAGCTGGTCTAGAGAGAGGTATCAGATGAAGCTTTCATCACATTCTCAGGGGCTATGTCTGCTCGATTAATTCAGCTGATCTCCCCCTGAGCTTGGACATCTGTGGTCTGTCACGTTGCAACGCTGTATGGAAGTCACTGTATCCTCAAGTGGCATTCTCATCACTCTGTTGGGACAAAAAATGGCTGCACTCTAGCATACCACAGGTTCATCTAGCCCAGTGTCCTATGCTCAGTAGTCACAACTGGAGATACTTGGGAAAAGTATAACAGCATATTGTAGCTATACTTGTCTAGTATTTCCTATCTACCCATAACAGCCTGTTCAGGTGTCATTTGTTCAGATGCACCGTAAAAGGTGGTATCTTTTCATTTAATAGTCCTTGAGGGATATTTCCTGTCTTTTTGTCTAACCTCATTTAGATGAATTTTTTTGGCAGGGGGGATGCACAGCATCCTGTGGCAATGAGTTTCAGAGCTTAACTGCATGCTGGGTAAACAACCTACCTACTTCTTTTTGACTAAGTACTTCATAATTGCATTTAATGTACATTCACTCTTGTGTTAGGAAAGACATTAAATAATCATACTCTACTTGCTTTTTCTGTTTAATGCATGTCTTTATAGTCCTTTACTTATATCCCTTTTCAGTCATTTATTTTCCAAGCTGAGATATCTACACAGGAAAACTATTCCATATTTTTGGTCATTCTTTTGCCTATTTCTCCATAATCTTTGGCTCCACTATATCCTTTTAAGATGGCTAACATCTTACAATCATAAGAAATGCACCCAATATTCAAAGTGTAGGTATTGTAATACTTCATTATATATGGTAAAACAGTGAGATTTTCTGTTCTGTTCCCTGCTTTGTTTTTCTATTATCAAGAACTGGTGTACTTTTTCCACAGAACTAGATAAACTATCATAAACTTAAAATCCCAGTCCTGATTGTTATTACTCAACTTACAGTCGCTCACTGTGCATGTAAATTTAGGATTACTTTTTTCCGGTGCCTCACTTTGCTTTTATCTACACTGCATATCCTATGTTATTTTATTGCTCAGTCACCCTTTTCCTACTCTACTTCCTTATAGTTTGTTTTTACTGTCCTGAATAACCATAAAGAGAAAAATTTATCACTTCAGTATCACTGTTTTTCTCAGGTAACTTATTAACATGCTGTACAGTCTGTCCCATGTCATTATGACATATTCCTTTTCTTCATGGGAATATGAACTATCTATAACTCTTTACCATTTTATTGTGGGATATTTCTCTGTTGTCATGAGCTCTCAGCCTGGGAAGGTACTGGAAGTCTCTCAGCATTGAGCAATTTACATGGCAACATCATTGCAAATCAAGTGGTTACCAAACCTAGTGAAAGTTGCACCTGGTCCCAGACTGACATTTCTTCTTGTTTTAAACACTCCTTGTAATGCCCCTGAATTGTAAAGGAAGACCTACACGAGCTGAGGTCTCATCTAGCCACCATAATCTGTCATATTATCAGTATAATGACTCTGGGAATCAGCTCTGCCTATAAAAGACTGCCATACTTCAAACAAACAGTCTCAAGCGTTAAAGTGTTTGGTACAAAGACACTTTGAAGTTTAATCATGACCATAAACACTTACTGCTTTC
>NW_010524117.1:17574-54201 GCF_000687285.1 Phaethon lepturus
TGTGCTCAAAGATCACGTATTGTGTATGCAGTGCAATGGCACTGTGTGAAAGGACTGGAAAGTTTTTTCGTCATCTATGTCCTGCAGAGATTTTCTGTCTTAATAGGGTATACTTATTTATTTTTTACTGCCATAGCCTTTAAAAGTGGAAACCTACTTTGCCATCTAGAAATCTTAGTGAGGTTGGAAATGAAAAGCATAACAGGAGACTATGGTAGGTGGGGAGGACAGGAGAATCATGGAAGAAGTGGTCACTTTACAATACTTAGCTAAATGCTTTTAAAATTTTTTAAACTTTTAAGTAGTCCAAATAAATTGTAATCACATGAATAATGAATGTTTGCACCACTGAATAATAATTTTTAAAGTTGTCTTTCAAAATTGCATTGGACTAATGCTGAAAATAGTGATTTAAACTCAACACAAGAACTGTAAAAAGCTGTTTTCTGTCATACACCCTGATGTAACCTTTTACAAATTAGGAGTCTTTAAAGGTGATGTATACAGTGGAATTAGATTTTCAACTTGAACTAAGTATTCAAATTCTTTTTACCATTTATTCAGCTCTGGTGTGGTAAATAACTGGATGATTTCTAAAACACACAAGCAGAAGAAATATCCAAACTCTGTAAGCTTTTAGTAAGCCTAAAGAGAAGAAAATTAATTACCTCACAGCACTTACATTTACTTATCTTTACAAAGAGGAGACCTAGTTCAGGGCTCAGATTTGCAAGATGGGAAGACAGGATGCTTACAGACCTGTAAAGGGTGTGTAAAAACTAGCACATGAGGCTAGAGAGGGGCTGAAGTAACTTTGGCTTCAGCAACATACTGATTTCCCCAGTCATGTTATAACCTTGACAAGGTATGTCTTTAGTTCTCTCACCTATATTTGGCAATCCCTAGGTAGAAAAGTAGAAATACTTCAAACTTAGTCTTCCCTCCTTCAAAAAAATGGGAGAATTTTCACACTGACTTTCACAGAATCAAAGTTGACTGACTCCTGAAATATTTTTAAGAGCATACCTTTGGACCTGGTTCTGATCTTGCTAATAAAAGATAGAAGGAAACCCATTAAAATCAAATGGTAGCTTCAAATATATGAATTTGAATTAAAATTACTTATATTTAAATTACACTTAAAATTACAGCGTATATTTTGGCCCCAAACAATAGATTTTAATTCTTCATTCAAGGCACCCAAATGTGAAAATCTAGTTCTTATTCTCCCATGTGAATGCCTTATATCTTAGCTTCTGCATTTTGATAATAATTTTGAGTTTGTATTTTTTGCTTTAGAGTGTAGAATTATGCATATCTGTAGTTATTATATTATCATAACAGTAATAAAAGTCTAGCTATTTTTTTTAATATACAAGGAGTTAGAATTTGTAAATGGAATTATTTTGCACGTTTGTGATCTACAATTACAATGCTGTTTGTTAGTTAAAATACAACTGAGGGCAAACTGACTATATGACTGCATACCAGCTCAAAGTAATGCATTTTTATTTCTATTATATTCCATATTCTGAAATTTCTACTTCTGTACAGTTGTACACACACTTAGCTGTTCTATAATGTGCATAACTAATGAAATCATCAAACGCTACAGAAATTTTAAACTAAACTTAGTGGATAGTAAGTCCAAGCCATCAAATGCATTGGTATAATATGATGGTAGCACACATCTTTTAAATTCTATTGTATAGAAACTCCTAAATGAAAAGCATCAAAGTCTGGATGGCAAGGCTTTTTTATACAAACTATAAAATTTTCTCTGTTGTCCTCCTGAAAGGCAGGTAGCTACTTCCTTTCATCTCCATGGGGTATTCATCCAGAAGATAAATGAAAGTATGCCATTCTGACATATAAGGTAAGATGTTTTTTATAGAATTTCTCACTTCAGGGAGAGAAAGATGTTCTGACTGGGAAGAATGACATTTTGATATGCTTGTGGATTGTACCTGCATGGTCTTTTGTCACATCTAAAATTCCTTTGAGGTCCTGGGGGCAAATTCCTTTTCTCTCTTAGAAGGAAATGAACATCACATTTTTCACTGAATGTTCAATAAGGAAAACTGTAACAGGACTCCCAGAGTTGTGCAGGTCTTGGAGCACAAATGACTGGGTTTACATCAGAATGGTATCAAAACTGTTTTCTGAAAAATCCCCCAAACCTGTGGCTATTGCTCCCATGCTACAATGCAATGCCTTTTTGGCTTAAATATCATTGTATGCCACAGTACATTATAGAAAAGACAGGTCAGAAATATTACCCATAAAAGAGAAGAATAGGAAAATACAGAATTTGAACTACTTTTTTTTTGCCAGAAGCACTGTAGAAACTCATGCAGAGACAGAATGATGTCAAACTGAAAAAAGTATGTTTGTTTCAGCAAACTTCCAGATTAGCCAATATGACTTTTATCAGTGTCAAAAAGCCCCAAAGTCCAGTATTGCTGCTGCTCCATCATTTCCACCCTGTCAGGTGGAAAGCTTAGGCTTCAGAGAAACAAGTCATCTTTGCATCCAGAAGTCTTTCTCACTTTTCTATATGATCTCTACAGACATAGAGCTTTCAATGCTCTATAAATAAGAATCTGTTTTACTTGCATTAAATTTATTAGCAATGTATGTGACAATATATATGCTAATAATATGCACATCTCAGGTTCTTAGCAACCTGCTTTCCCAGCTCCTCTTCTATGAAGGTTGAGTTTCTCTGCTGTGCTTCTCTGTATTTCTTGTGTGTGTGTGATTGGTGTGAAGGAAGGGAACATTTAGCCACTAATTCAAGTAGCAGTATGTCAAATCATTGCCATTTGGTTTAGTTTCAAAAATTAAAAAGGGCTTACAAATCCATCCTTCTGCTTCCTTTAGCACATACATGTACAACAGATTTTAGCTTTGTTTTCATACTGTAATGCTTTGCATAAACAGTGTTATGCCATGCATTGCTCTTTTTTAAAGTGTGGCTCCTGCAAGTAACCCACTGCTGATCTTGTAACTTTGTAGAGTGGACAAGGTTTTTAACACAAAACGCTGGAAGCCCTGATGGACGGAATTGTCCGTCTCATTGATATCTAAAGGGGAAGACTCCAGAACATCTAGAAATGTCCTGAAATTTTGGGCATTCATTTATAAACTGGATTCAGTGGCAGCCAAAGGAAACCTGCCCAGTAGGAAGTAAAAATTGTGCAGTGGACCAGCTGGGAAAAAGGGGAATGGTTTTTTTAGAACAGAGGGCCATTGACACTGTTGCCAATTAGAAGGCTGGCTTTTGCATTATTTTGTGTGCCTTAGTAATGGTATGAGTTTGGAGGGTGCTGAATGCAGGATTGTATGTAAAGAATGCAAATAAACACTTTTCTCAGATAAAAACTACTTTAGGTTGGACCAGACACCCTGAAAAAAACTTTTTGTCCATGGATGAAGTCTAATTTAAGTAGGCAGTAGTAAGTGATTTTGATTCTGCATTTTTGTGGTACCATAGCCATAGTCAGGGTTAAGAATTATTACTTCAACATGCTATAACAGTAGTAAGAATAAAGACCAGTGTGGCTATACAAACTGGGTTTTCAAACTGCTCTAGTTTTTAGCCTGCTCTGATCAGGAACACTGAGAGGGAGGCAGTCAGAGCTGTTGCTTGACTTTCAAAAGCCATCTCTGAGGGAGCAAAAGCTTGATACCCACTTCGTGCTTTTGTTACTTCACTTTAAGCTCATTTAGAACAAAAGGAAAACAAACTAACTACTTCCAAAACACAGATCAGATAAGGTAGGGAATTAATTCATCCTGCAAACAAGTTTATATGTGTGGGATTATCCTTCCACTCCACCATTTCCTGTTATGCATTAAGCATCTATAAAATTAAAACAAACAAGAAAAATACAAAGAAAAACGCTGGTATATTCTTTGGCAAAAGAGCCAGACAATTATCTTCCATACCAAAAAGCTCTTCAATCTTTTTTTGTCCAAATTGCTTTGGCCTACAGTGCAGCTCTGTAGCTTTCTCACCATCTATTTGTTTTTATCACTAGGCCGTGCTGGGAGAGACCTAGGAATCCATTTTCTCTTAAATGATCTCTGCAAAGGGCTCTGACACAACTAAAGTGAGCCTCACATTTCCTACTGCTTGATGAGGTTCATACAGTGATATATTGTGCAATTAGTAAATCAGTGTTTATTTCTGGTTCTTTGCTCATTTCTCCAGGCAAGTTATTCTTTTTTTTTTAATTATTGGAGTCTTCTGATTTAATTCGTAGAGTGTTAATACCACTGTCTTGCTAGAACAGTCACACAGAAGTGATCAGGAGATGATTTAACTAAACATGTGGAGTGCTACATGTAATTACTACTCTTCTATTGTCACTGATCATTAAGCAAGTATATGAGACAGAGAGACATATATAGTGCACTAGGACACTTTATGTCTGGATTGACACTATATGTAAATAATTCCAAAATATACAATCCTCTCTTGATTCCAAAATATACATGCTGCTAGTGGAAGAGAAGTAATTGATCAGTAATGTGTTTAAAGAATTGTTTAATGATGATGTAATTTACATGAATTACTAAAATCCACTAGGATTTTTCTGGAGACAAGGTACTGTCACTTTTACCTTGATGTAAGTAGGTAATTTCAACATTATATCCAGCACAATATAGATAATTGTTTTTCAACATAACTATCCTGAACTGGCCTACCTGTGTTGTGCCAAAAACTACAGCCTTATCTCCAGAATCTTTTTACAGAAGATAGCTCATGTATCAGTCTTCCTGCCAGAAGAAATGCCTTTTGGGGAGGAAAAGCAAAGTTTCAGCTTGTAGTAAACTTATAGGAGAAGCCAGTATAGAATATAATTTAGTGCTAGCATTTCTGATTTCAGGTTTTGAATGTGCACTTCCTTTGTGTCTCACACACACCCTTTTATGCTAGAAAACTCTGTTTTTTTCAGATGTGGAACTGTACTCCATTACTTGTTAAATATAAAGAGCTATGATGCTGTAACAAGGAAATTCCAGAGTTTGATTTGGCTGTCAGGGTGTTGCCAAGTCATTTCTGTGTTACTTGAAGATAGAGGCATGCTATTGTAAACCACTCGTATTATACACACTTGTAGCACTGCTGAGATTTGATTTAAAACAACACCTTTGTTAGAGTTTGGAGGGGGTGTGTAGCCCACAGCTGTCCCCAGCCCTCAGCCCTTCATCATTTGACAGAGAGAGTATTGCAAATGCAACTTAATCACTGCAATAAATATGCACCTGTCTACTAGTGGGTGCTTGAACCACTGGACCGTGAACATCTGAAAGCTTCAGAGTTACTCCAGGCAGCTACTACTTAGAAAATTTTGCATATCTGTAAATTACACAAAAGACAAACCTGAGTTATCAGATTATATGGTTTCCTCTAGTGCATGTATGTCACTATGACGTCTGGAGAATATGGTATAGATATCCATGCTTTAGTAAGATGATTCTTTTATGATTCTTTTGCAAATATTGGTCAGAGAAGATTTTGCTGTGTTGAAGAGAGGGAAACTGTGGGAAGGCATTGAAAATCTGTTGATCTGAATGACCTATCCTGAGTCTTTTCTGCACATTTGGCTGAGTTAAAGCAGTCTTACTACTGTATTACACAGCCAGTGAGACCCGTTAGCCCAGTTTGCAGTGCCACTTCAGCTGGATATGAGATTTTTATTTGACAGTGGAAATACAATAGGTCAGGATCTCTGAGAGTATCAACGGAATGAAAAAATCACTCCCATAGATTCTCATTGAGAGACTTTATTTATCTCTCATAGACAGATTAAAATTACTACATTTTGTTAACCAGACCACAGCTCAGCAAACAGTGAGGAAAGTGAATAGTAAGAAATTTTTATCAAGCAACAGCTTTAACCACTGTTTGGTTAGTGCAAGGAAGGAAGATGGTAGAAGAGAACAGTTGGCTACCTACAGCTGCCACAGATTTTGAGATAAAATTAATCTCTATGCAGATATAGTGATGCCTGCAGTATTAAGCCCACTTCTCTGGGACTGCATATAGTATATATATTGATTTATGTACATGTGGGAACTTCACCTATAGCAGAGGCAAGCCCCACTTCACAATGAAAAGCTAGAACTAAATGGCATATGACAGAGAGGATGGTGAAGTACTTGTGACCTTTACAGGCTCTTGCTTTTGAATAGCCCACTTGATCTATTTTTATAAACAAAACCAAAAGAAATCAAACAATCAAGCCAACTAAATTTAACTACTCACTGTAAAGGTAGCTAAAAAGTATATTTTATATATCACTAAACATAAGGAGATTCTGAGTTTTCAAAGTAAATTTGTGGGTGCAGGTGATTATTCCAAACTGTAGCACGGAAAGTCAGAGTTAACACCTCATTTAAGTGAGTTAATATGCATGATATGTGTGGGGGCAGCTGCTTCCTGGTGGTAGCAAGGATGCTTTGCTGGATAATCCTACATCTCAGTCAGGTTTTTACAGTGTTGCTACAATATCTGGCTTTCACCCCTTCTTCCTAAGTCTGACTCCAGCATTGCTTTTTCTCTGAAGTTTCTCCTTGGCAGATACGCAATATCACTGACAGAATCTCTGGAACAAATTAACAGAAACAAAATCATAGGAGCCAGCTTGAACTGATGAAGTTGTGTAACAGCACATATAAAAAAACTATAAGATCCTAGGAAAGAGCTTGGTCCAGTTCCCTTTGAAACCATTAAGGTTTTTCTGCTGATTTCACTGGGAGATTATTTGCCACCATGAAGAGATCATCAGCAATTGGTTTTTTTTGAAAGTTGCCCAATTACTGAATCATGGACACTAGGAATCTCCTCTCCACTTATCCTCCCGTTTTTCCTTAGAGAACTTAGTTCTCTAAGTCCTATTGTATAATTACTATATACTGGACCTTTTCTATTGTCCTTTTTCAGCATAGAAGACCATAACTTCGGGGATTATTTACTTAAACATTCTTGTTTTCTATTCCCAACAAACAAGGATTCAGTAGACTTTGTATCACAGTTAAAAGTGTATGGGAGCTTGAGTAGGGATTTTAAGTTTTATAATATTAAATATTAAATAAATAGTTAAAAATAGTTAAGATAGTACTTGGATTGAGAACTTGTATTGCAAGCAAAAATACATCTATTCAACTTATAAATATCTTTTGGTATGTAGTTTAAGCACAACACTGCCGTGACTTTTCCATTGCTGACTAAAGTGCAAGACTAGAATTTTTGCTGTTTGAGACAGTAATATATTTTCCCTTTTTGTCAACATGGCAAATAACCATCATCATCTTTACTCCAGCAAAGCGCTTATGCATTTATACTATCTGAAGAATGTAAGTTCTCTCAAATTAAACTCTTTATGTTCTTAAAGTCCTACACATGTTAAAGTGCTTTACTGGATTGTGCTCTGGTAATTACTTCTGGTGTCTGTTAACTTAAAGGAAGATGGAAAATCTCTATGCTCCATCAATTTCAGAAAAGTATCCAATAAACTACTACCACTTTTGCTTTTGAACCTCCTTCTATTTGCTGCTATTCCTCTGTCAGAAACAAGAAGTTCTTTAGTCTCAAATAAAGCAGGAATAAATCAGATCAAAGCCCTTCTTGTCTTGTAATATCAGACTTAAACTCTGCCACTGTCACAAATTATTACATGTTCTCATCTGCAGCAGTACTTACTATAGGCAAAAGATTGCATTCAAACTTTTGGGAATAGTCATTATTACAGGAATCGGCAATAAAATTGTGACAAAAATGGGTACAATGGTAGTTTCTGTACCCTTCTGCTCAATTCACTGTAACACAGCCTGATTAAAGACAGACTTAAATGCAGAGACAGTAGTGCCTTTATGAAAGGTTTGGGGGAAGTTGTTCTATACTTACATGCTCAGGGAGTTTGTTAAATAAGATTAGTAATGCTTTATGTTTTCCTACTAACCCAAGACCATTATAAAATGGTTCTTTGCCGCAGTAGAACATTACAATCCTCCCACTACTCTATATACTGTAGAATAAGACCCCCCAAAAAAATGGCAAATTACATTATTGTTTTTAATTAGCCATATTAATGGTAAAGTCTGGGTGTCACAGACAGGCTACCTTAGACGTGACTTCAGCACAGTAGTTTAGTTTGTATTTATCATTCTTATGAAGGACTGGAGTTAAATTCTTTAGGACTTAACAAATTTTAAAATGTCATGTAGATGGGAAAGGGTTACAAAGACAGTTGATATATAACCCTTCTGCTCCTAAAAATTTAATCACTGTGAAAGAATTAGGTGAGGCTAGAAGAACTTGTTTGGCTGCAAAATATCATCAACACTGCCTGACTTGTTACTTTCCATGCTGGACCCAGACAAGCAGAGGTAGATCAGATCTTTCATTAATACAGGAATGTACACAATTATGCAACAACCTTTGTCAGTGACCTGACCTTTTCAGGTTAGTTTCTCTTTCAGCTGAAAAGGCACTAGATATTTTTAACTTGTATATTAATTTAGTCAGGCTATTTTATACTCATAGAAGGCACGTATACTTCATGTCCTTTACTGTTTGGCTAATTAATATGGTGTCCTAGCAATGGCCTGTGACTATGGGACAGTTTGAGTGAAACAGAAAAACAAACCCCAACTCTGAGGCTGGTCACAGTTTATTATAAATGGAGGAGACAAATTTCTAGTAATTTCCTTTCCTTCTTACTGCTACAAGAAACATATAAACAAAGTGTGAACTCTAACAATAATTATAGATTAAACCATATGTAAATTGGTTCTGTTTTCTTCCCCCTGACTCTTACCATTCACTGAATTATTTGGTAACATTTTGTTCAGCAAGAGTTCAATGGTTCTTTGTTGTCTAAGGAAACAGATTCAGCCCCTGAGTCCCAAACAGGTTGTAGGTACCTCATGGAGATTTGTCTTTCTATCCTAAAGTTGGAGTTTTTGACATGACAGCCCCTCTAACAGGGTGTCAGTTAAGTTTTGCTGGATTCATATCCCTCAGATAGTACAAAGAATGCTACCCAAGCAATTATGAGGCTACTGATGAAGGACTGCATTTCTTGGAAAGAAACACTAACCCCCTCATCTGCATGAGAGCCCTTAAAAGTGAAACTTGCTCATGATGCCACAGTTATGACTTGAACAATTGACTTACGTGTAAGATGCTTTAAAATAACATCCAAAAGATTTTGCTAAGGTTGGAAAAATGTATTCTTTGTTCTCTGTAGGCTCGAACTCTGTTTAAATCACAGAAGGAAAGAAGACTCAAGTTAAGTGCTAACACTATCAAGGCCTTGATTCTTATTCACTACCTTTTGTGGCACATATAATTCCACAATGAATTCAGTAGGAATTTTCCTCTTTGTAAAGAGTTGTAGAATTGGCCCAAATGTGTTATCATTGCAGCACCATAGACAAATTGTCAGAAACAGAAGAAGTCTTAACTGTACTAGTATTTGCAAAGGTACATTGGTGTTTCCATATTGGGTATTATCTGGTTTTGTACAAATTTTACTATCAGTTACATTCCCACCCAGTATTATTCTTTATTACAACAACTTCTGTTTACACTGTCATTTAATGAACTACTAGCTTTATTGCTGATTAATGACTGTTCCACTAGTGCCTAATGGTTGCCCAGACAAATTGTGGTTTCTCCAAAAGTGTATAGTTTCTTCACTGTGAGACCGCTAAAGCTCATGACAAGTTCAACCATGCTGCATGGTTCAGCTTTTACTTTGCCTCCTCATTCTCTCTCACTCTTCACTCCTGCAAACAAAACATCTGTCCTAAGACAGCATTAAATTAACCTGATTTCTTCCTGCAGGGACTTCCTGTGGAAACAGCTTTTTGTATTATATCAGTAAAGTGGGAAAACCAGATACATTTCTGAGAAAACCCATACTTCTAAGTGCCACTGGCCAAAGAGACCTCTCACCCTTGCAACACAAATGTCTTCGTCTATATTGTGTTCCAGCCTTAAGCAAGATGCCCACTGAACGACCTTCTAGCATTATTTAGGGAAGACCTTTGGTCTGAGTAGGTGGTCTGGTAAAGCACTCAAAGAATCATCCAACCTAGGCACTGCTGAACTGGCAAGAAGTTCTTGGGAAGGACAGCTGGCAGAATTTCCAATTCAAGGTAAAGAAGCAGTTCATGTTGAAGTAGCTTCATTTTGCATAATGAGAGAAGGTCATGCAGATGTCTTCCAGGTGACCAGTACTAAAACGATTTTTTTTAATATATCTTGATTCAACCACGTATGCATATTGTGCTGGGCTTGGCTGAAATAGAGTTAATTTCCTTCATAGTAACTGGTATGAGGCTATGTTTTGCTGTTGCTAATACAGGGATGTTTTCGTTATTGTTGGGCAGTGCTTACACAGACTGCAGGTCTTTTCTGCTTCTCACCCCACCCCACCAGAAAGTAGGCTGGGGGTGCACAAGAAGTTGGGACAGATGATCCTAACTGACTAAAGGGATATTACATACCATATGATGTCATGCTTAGCAATAAAACTAAGGGGGAGGTTGGTGGGGGAGCTGCTGCTCGGAGGCTGGCTGGGCATCAGTTCATTCATTGGTAGTGACCAACAGTTTTGATTTCCACCTCTTGTCTTTCTTGGGTTTTATTTTTCTGTCTCTGGTTTTGTGATCCCCCTCCCTTCCCTTACAATTTTTTATCATTGTTGTTATTATTATTTGTTTATTAATTATTAAACTGCTCTTATTTCAACTCATGAGTTTTCTCATTTTTTTCTACCCTTTTCTACCCTTCCAATTCTCTTCCCCATCCCACTGGGAATGGGGGAGTGAGTGAGTGGCTGCATGGTGCTTTGTTGCCAGCTGGGATGTTTACCCATGACACACGTTTAAGTGTGCTCTCATGCATTTCAGGAGGCTACAAATCTGCCTAAAATTGTACATGCACTAATTAAGCACAAGCAATTCAGTTTAATAAACTGTTGATTTCAAGTTTTGGCCATACATAAGAATTTAAAAGAACACACGTATTTCTATAACTAGTCCCCTTTTGACAGGCTTATGCAGACTTGAACACATTGACAGATTTCTGGGTTATTTGTCTTCCAGGCAAAAGTGAAGATGGCTGACATAACGCCCCCAAAGAATGTATCATAGCTGCTGTGTTTTTACCTTATGGAATATCATGTGCTGTTTGGTTTTCATGCCCTAGGGGTGCTTTTGCTTCATAAATACCACATTTTCCTTGGTTTTACTGAAGAGCTGGAAAATTTGCATTATTATTATAATTGGCTGAAACTGGAGCTGCATACTTACTGAGGATTCTCTCACAGACTTTTCCCCAGTACAGAGGGTCTGTCCCAAGGCTAAGTATTGAGTTTCCCATGTGGGTGTGATGAGTGAAACAGGTTTCAAAACAATAAACATGACTTGTTTAAACTAGGTCTTTCCAGCTAACTGTGCATCCACCTAATTCCTACTCCACTTAAGAGCTGCTTGCCTTTTTAATGCTGCTACTCAATTTATTATCCTAAGCTAATAGCCTACTTTTTTGGTAGTTCTGAAGCCTCCAAACCAAGTCGTCAATCCCATTTAGTGTTTCTACTGTAGCTAGGCCAGACAGCTCCTGTGATGCTTTAAATCTCAATAGCGTTGCACACCAAGATGATAGTTCTTCTGCTGTAATTACTGTACTGAGTGGCAGTTCCCCCAACAAGCTTCTGATTTCATATGCAAGAAATTAAAGTCATGACTTTGTGCCACTGTTGTGGAAGAGAAAATTAACAGACTCTCACTTTGAGAAAGGGAGGATGGGAAAGAATCTTTTGAAGTCTTCATGTATCATAAAATCTTCAACAGTGACATATATATTTATTTTGCATGGTTCATGTTTAAGCTGAAAAGTGTGTGCCTGTGAGAAAGAAAAAATGGTCTTGTTTTAGTGAGATGAGCTTTTGCAAGGTGCATACAAAATTGCTGCTCTTTGTGTATTGAATGTGTTGGGCAGCCAGCAGCCAAGCCAATGTTCCCATGTATTTGTTTTCTTTATTGTTTTGTACAATGTTGTGCCAGCAGTGATTCTGGAGGCTGACTGAGTCAGCAGGTGCCACAAATACACAGTAATGGTGGAAAAGAGAAGAAAAGGCTCAAGAGTTCCCAGGCACGATGCTATCTTTTTACACTCCTTGGAATAGACATGATATCTTTCTTTCCCCTGCTTATCACTGCATCTTTTGTTTTTGCTAGATATACCTTCAGAAGCCTCAGAAAAGATTTTTTCCAAAGTGGAACACTGACTTTGGAAAGAAGCAATGGGAGTATCCATCAAAAATCCTTGCAGTTTGCAGCTATATTTATGTTTCTTATTGTGCTAATTTCTTATAGAATAAAATATTTATGCAAATATAGTGTACCCAAACATATTGATGAATCAAACTGTGTAAGTAAATATACAGTGCTGCTCTTCATTATTACTTACTTTTGCTTACCTTACTTACATTGGAATTTAACCCAACTCTTCACATAACTTTTGAGGACAAGACAAAAACAAAGCAGAGTACATGCTTTAGGTTTTATGTTTTGGTTTTACCTGAAAAAGTTAATTACTGTTGAGCTAAAATGATACTAAAATGTTTTTACCTTTGCCACATTAGATTAATAGCAGGCATTTTGAATTCAAGTTTATTTGAATAATTTCTTAAGTATTCTGAAGCACTTAAAAATTAACAATGAAAAAATCAAAACAAGAGAGTCAATGCAGGAATTTGAATGGACTAAACATTTCCCATACAGTTCCCGTATGTTCCACTTTAATTGTTTACTTACGATGTAACTAGCATGGATTGCAGTTCTCAGTGAAGAGGAAAACATTTAATGAAGACACTTAATTGTTCTTAATGTGACACTTTAACATGTGTGACTTTTCTGCTTATGTCATTTCTTCTTCAACTGACATATTTATATAAAGGTTACCTCAACTAAGCAACCCACTAATTAATGCCCTGTGTTAATTAGATGTTAATTGAAATAGTCATTCAGATTCATCTTTAGAATGTTAATAGTAACGATTTTTCTTTTTTCTTTTAATTCTTTTCACAAAAAGTCCTGCAAGGTCAATATGCCGTTACGGGTTCTGGAAATGCTTATATTCTACCATCATTTTTCTAGTGCATCAGTAAACAATACTGCTGTCACAGAAGTTACAATGAGTGAGGTGGAAGAGTAAACAAGACAGTTGGGAAATTTCTTGAATATGACAGGGACAAGTCCTACTAAAATAACAGTGAACCATTCTATAGGTTTTTCTCATTGTAGCAAACCTCTCTGAGAGAGAAGAACGGAAGAAGCCAAGACAATTTCTTCCCTGGTAGAAAAAAATGACCTCACAGTAATTCTGTAGTTGGGAGAAAGAACAAACTCTCAATTCTATTTCGTATGCACACCCTCTACAAGTAAGATTTTACTCACTCTGATCAATTTGATCAATTTGATCAATTTGATGTTGATTTACTGCAGAAACTTCAATAAGGATTTGATGCACCCAGTTTTCAGTAAATTGCATGTTTATTTCAGTGACAGCTTATATTTTGGTGAAACCTTGTACAGTTGAAGAGTATCAACATTTTCAACTAGACTTTAAGATGTTAAGAGGGACATGTACATAGTTTATTCCCATTATTTTTTACAATGGACTAAGCTAACTTTAAAGTTTGTAGTACTTTAAGACTCCTTTTTAACAAATGAGAGGAAGCCTCCTTATCAGTCTTTGTTCATCAGGCTAAGAATCTAAGGATTATTTTTTGGCCTCATTTTCTTGATATCCATTCTTAAACAGTGCTGGCCCACTGAGAATACTCCACAAAAACACTTAATTTGTCAGAAACTGTGTTTGAATATTGAAGTATGTGATAATTAGTTTTGGTGGTTTGGTCCACAAAGGAAGACAAATAATACTATTCTTAGCTTCATTTTTTTCAGAATGCTTAATAAGATATGATAGGTCTTGATAGCCAAGTGGAAATAAACCTTATTTAAATAAAAAAAAAATTTTCTTTAGAGAAAAGACTAAAAAAAACCCTGTGTGTTTCTGTGAATGAAATTTAAGCTGATATTGGAAAGCATTCTACTGCACTTGTGCTGTTTGCTTTGGCTACTATTACAGAAAATATTCCAGTGGTGAAATCAAAGGTTAAATGCAACTGGCAGGAAGTTATAAAGGTGAATTGTGTAAGATGTTGCTGAATAACAGGAGTTTACAACTCCAGATATTGTTTCTGTTCAGAGTGCTTTGAGGTGTTCTACAACAGTAGTAAGTAAAAGATGGATTTTAGAGTTTAGTGTGTTAAGTTTTTCAGATTTAAATGAACACATTTACAGGAGTAAGTTTCATTTAGAAGTACAAATGAAGGCATTTAATCAGTTTGAACTATAGGGTATTATATATTACTTTTTCTAGACTAGCATTTCTTTTGAGTTCCTCATGTTAAAGCAGTCTGGAAAACAACTTCATAGTCTTCTGTCCAAATCAGTACAGAGTTTAGTCAACACTATTTTAACTATTGAATTGTTGAAATATGAAAAATGCTATGAATATATTCTGA
The DNA here is from genome assembly GCF_000687285.1 of Phaethon lepturus. Taxonomy (NCBI): domain Eukaryota; kingdom Metazoa; phylum Chordata; class Aves; order Phaethontiformes; family Phaethontidae; genus Phaethon; species Phaethon lepturus. The sequence goes on from NW_010524117.1 coordinate 32,193, forward strand.
ATCTTTGTTTTTATTATATAACGTGAGTACAGATAGGAGGCTTTTCTTCCACCATGGGCAACCCATATGCAGAGTACCTACTGAGCTAAGACACTTGATATTTAATATGTATCCTTGTTAAGATTTTCCAAACCAAGTGCATGCAGTTAAATTTCTTTTTTTTTTTTTTTTTTTTTTTGAAGTGGACAGCGCTAAATTTTTTTTTTTTTTTTTTTTTTTTTTTGACATGAGACATGCCACATTCAGAATTGTGGCCCAAAGCATAGGAAGAGGAAAGGCACAGGGATAATCAGATCACAAAACTTTGGAAAGGGCTAAGGGGCCATTTCAAGAATGAACCCTCACTGTATAGCTCACCTTTAACTACGATATAGAGTAGTGCTGTTTTGTGACGTGGCTGCTCCATGTAACGCCACTCAGAGCTGGCTAGTGGATCGCTGAGCAGGTCACATTGCATGTAGCTCTGTTGAAAGGAGGCCATCACTTATTTCTGGAGATGGCTGAGCTGGCAGATGAGCAGCTGAAAAGCCGCCTGTGTGAGTCTCACTCTCAGTGTGTGAGGTATATTAAGTTTGCATGACAAAGTAATTTTAAAAATAAATGACATCCAGAGGTCACACTTTTAAGAGGAATGCCTTTCTATGCTATTAAATGCAAAGTTGCACCTTGTGAGATGTATGACAGTTATTTAACAGCTTAGAAGTGTAAGGGCTGATTTTCACTGAAACTGGTAGAAGGAATTCTAATAAGCAAATTCAACTAATTTACTAGTCATTTGTAAAAACAAACAAACAAACAAAGAAACAATCACATTGTACTAGTCATTACTAACAGTAAGGATGTGATTTTAACTCTCTAATAGATCTTAGCATTTGGTTTAATTCTGTCTATCATAGGCAGCTTTTCTCCATTGTATTTAACACCTTTTTAACACTAAGATTTTTCAGATCTTCCAGCAAGAGGGAGAGGACTCTTCTTAGTATGGTAGGTCACACTGAGGTAGTATTGAGATAAAGTAGGTGTAGCCATGCAAATATTACATTTCCAACAGCATTTTTCTTTCAAATTCTAGATCCATTGGGTTTTCTACTTTGCCAAGAGACTAAAATGGACTCTGACATTATATTACAGCCATTTTATAATGAGCAAGCCAAGGAAAATTTTTAAAAGTCCATACAGAAGTAATTGTAAAGAGCTACAATAAAAACAGTCAAGACATGGTTGTCTCTCAAATGTTAGTTCAAGTGCATCATAATTGTAAGCATCCTTTGATGCATTCCTTTATATAAATTTCACATGGGCTGAATGAAATTCTTGTCAGTTCCAGTGATGGTATTAGCATAGCTACACTGACAGGAATTTCAATTTCATTCAGCAAGCTCAGATTTCAGACAGGACATTTCATTTAGAAATTACATACTGGACACAATTTCATTTAGAATACCACATTTGCCTCCTGATAGGATTATTTCCTACTAATTTCTTTAAAAAAAAACCAAACCAAAACAAGAAACAAATAACAGGATTTAAACATATACCTTACTGTATCAAAGCATGACTGACTGGAGACTGAGTACTGAAAGAAGGCCTGTAACACCAGGCATTTTGTAATTAAAGAAATATACCATGAAATAATTCTCAAGAGTCAGTCATTGTCCATTTTTTTTCCAGCTTACATATTCTATATGTGCAATTCATTAAGCTAAATATATTCAGCTTTGTTCAGAACTGGCTTTGTCAACAGTCACTAACTAAGAGAGTTGGTTATTAGTATTTGCTGTAAAGCACTTTGCTTACATAGCAAAGTGTGGCATATGAAAATATAATTTAGCTAGTCAAACAAAATTGGTATTTATCATACTATATGTTTGGTATACAAATCATATAGAAAATATTTTTATTGCATATTATAATTTCAAAGTTTTGTTCTCTGTTGTGTTTTATTCCATTACTAGCCAACCACTGTTTTTAGTTTTTTGTAAAATAATAGAACACTTTTTAAAGGTGAAGCTGTGAAACTACACATTTTCTTCATTTAGCTCCCTGGGCAGTGTCAGAAAGAATAGCTTTCAAGCTGTTTATTAAATAGTGTCTGCTTATTGCTAATTCTAATTTGGACGACAGCAACACAGAGAATTAGTCTCAGGCAGCACTTAGCAACATAATGTTTACAGCTACTAACTAAATTCCTCCTATGTTTACAAGAAGAGTTAAAAAAAAGAACTGCAAATGAACTTTAAGTGTGCACAACTATTAAGTTGTGCTACTTTCTACTTCAGACTTTTGATCAGTACAAGAGTTTATCAAACAGAGATTCTACATGGCTGTGTCCCTATTTTTTACTACTTTATATACTGTTAACTGTAGAGAAGTTGTAATCATGGGTTTGCATTTCAAATCATCTGTCAACTGGACATTCTACAATTGAATCTCCTTGAACCTATGTAAATCTCCAATTTTGAGGTTTTTTTTTTTCTTCATTGCTCCAATGCATTACAAGATCTAAACAGAATTACTTCTTCTGGAGTTCTTTTCAGATCAGGAAATCTCATTTGTACTTACAATCTAACCCTGTTTCTTTGGAGCTAGGCTATTACAGAGCAGTTCTCTACCAGAGGTTCCCAAACTTGACAGCATCAGGAAGATTCTTGTAGGAGCCCCACTGTTTCTGGGAATGGAACAGCAGCTCTTTTTCTTAAAAAATAACATCCACTCCATTCATAGGATGATTTGGGGAAAATGTGGCAGAATTTGCTTCTTCAGGCATCAATTGCTCTAAGATATTCTACCAAAAAGTTGCACAGGATTTGAGTTTGTTTTGGTAACTGATAATGGAAAAGGATGATTCTGAATGATTCTGAATTTCAAAGGCTATACTTAAATACTGGATGATGGTAGCTACACAGGAACATTGGTGTTCAATGAAGTAAAGATGAAATGATAATTTGCACAGAGGTACTGGCTTGTATAGAATTGCTTGTGCTTTGCTTGCCTGCTATCAGTGAGTCTGTTTGCAGTGAAAAAAGATAAAAAATTGCCAACCGTGCAGGTCTGGGGCCTGAATCATCCCAAATTCAGTACAAAACAATTCAAGACAGAGGACCACCCAGAGGACTCAGGGGCAGGGGAGGAAAAGGCTGTGAAAATACAGACCTGGGATAGGTGTCCCCAAATGAAATTTTAGAATAAAATTAATCAGTATACAAAGTCTACATGGGACTGAAGGAAAAAGAAGCAAAACTAAAACCAACATTAAAGAAATCTGAAGAGGAGGACCAGGCATTTCAATTTGATGAGCAAAATGAGACATGTCCAGTACTTGACTGGAATTCAGCGTTCCTCTCCAGGTGTAATGTTCTCTGATATTATTGCCTGAGGCTGTCCTATGTGGGATTTATAAAACAGCTAAGAATTGTATCATACTACCATAGTAAGTTCAAATTTAACTGACAGCTAAGAATCACCTGCTTGTTGTGTTTCTGCCCTTTATTTAAACTTTCCCAGTTTAAAACTCACTTTTAAAAAATGTTATTTTTATATACTACATTTAGTCATGTTGATGGTTTTCCACAGTGGAATTCCTCTTCAATTCAGATGAAGAATATAGGATTTCCCATTTTCCACCTACGGATTTCCTGATTATCTGGTGATTCCAGATGTACAAGTAAAAGCAGAAATTGGGAGTGTTTTATTCTGGGCATGAAGCCAGTGTGCTTTTCCAAATTTAGACAGTATCTTTTTGGCCTCTGTTCTGTTATGATTATAGCTGGGGCACTAGTGGTAAGAGTCATGAATGTTGCCTAACTACATGCATCATAACAGTGAGACTTAGATTCAATGAAAGTTAGAATTCATGAAGGTTTTGCAGAACTTATTTCTGATTTGTCAGAAGTGATGATGGCTTGAAAATTGTTTTTCATTCATGAGTAATAGTTTTAGTGAGTTGTTGTGATTTCACGGCTCATTTGGACAGTTATGAAGTAGAGCATACTGGTGAAGAGATTATATACACGTCCATGTTAAAAACATAGAATTGCGTGCATCTCCATGCAATCCTGTAATTAGACTGTCTGAGTACATTCCCAAGTAGTAGGAAACCTTCGCTTCTACATTTACTGACCTATAGTGTTTAAATGAAATCTTATTGCTGTGGTGTTCATGTTACGGACTTTTTCCTAGGGAAAACTCATGCTGCTGAGTGGCACTAAGACCACCATGTTTTTGTTGAATACATTTGTTGTTGATATACACTACTAGACAATGTTATATATATGCCAAAAGTCCTTTTAGAAAGATTTGTGTTGTCAGAATGCAGCATTTTGATATAAAGAATCGACTTCATAGCTCAGAAGCAAGATTTGCATCACTGAAAGCAACCAGTTTGTCTTCATATATGACAAATGCACATCTTTGACAAAAGGTGAATTGTCACTGAAAACTGTCCAAGCACTTCTTCCTAAAAAATTTATTAATGATTCTCAGAAGGAACAAAGGTCTATGGAACCAAAAATAGTGGTAATCTTATGAATATAGCAGGATGAATGTGAGCTACAATGAAAAGGTTTAAGAATAGCATTGCTCTTATTATACTTATAAGCATTGCATTTGGCAGAACTTGAAAGTGCACCAACTTTGCCCAAGGCTTTATCATCCCTGAAGTGTTGTATCTCACCTGATGCACTACAAACATGGATGTGTATGCTTTTCTGGTTTGTTGCTTTAGTGTTCATTTCACGTCTTTCTTACTCGTTAAAGAAACGACAATGTGCAAAAAAATTGAGAATATAGTTCCACTGGCACAACTCAAGCAGGAAACTGACCTCACTATTCTGTAGCTAAAGAAACCAAAGGCTCTGTGGTGGAAAGCAAGCCCCTAGAGGTCAGTATAGTCATAGTAACATTAGCACAGAGAAATCTAAGTTTAAGAATAAAATATACCAACTATAGAAAGGAGCTTACACTGAGATTATGATCTGTCCTTAAGTGACCCTTCTAAAGCCATGTTGAATGTTACTAATAATTCTTAGTAGTACAAGCCATCATTGTACATCAGGACACAATGTCAAAAGGTTACCAAGGTAGGACTGGAGCTCTGGGAGTTGGTCATCTTTGTAGCCAAGAGACAGGAATGGGATGAATTAATCAACTTGCAGGTGGAGTGTCTCCAAGGATAGGCTAGGTGGTGCAGTGAGTAATGAAGATCATGCCAGCCCTTGTAAGGTAAGAAGGATAATATGGAGGGAGTCAGCAGCTGAGGTGAAAGCAAGCTGGTTATAGGCAAGGAAACTAACCAGAAAATAAGCTAAGAAAATCCTGTTTGTCACAGTGACTTGGACAAGATGACAAAGTTTGCTAAACATAATGGACCTGCTACTCATATTAAATGGTTGAAGCCTTTATATTAATGACAGCTACAGAACAGACACTGTGCTTTGTCTATGCATTGCGAACACTGCCTCAAAAGAAGCTTTCTCGTGCACTAAATGAAAACAGATTACTTGGAAACTCTTTCATTCTGAAAGAGTAGGGCACAATGCACTCCTAATATTAATAACAAACGCTATGGCAAGGGTAATGGAAGCATTGGATGATCCATCTAGAACAAAAAGTATATTTCATAGTATAAACTGAATTGTTCAGAATATTTCACTTTAATTTATAAACATTCTATGCTACATATGGTTGGGAAGCAGTTTATGATACGGCTGTGCTCTGATCTTGCACATGTTGATGGAACCAAAGCCTGTAATACCTACATTCAGTAATTGTATTAAAACGCAGATGAATTCACTACCAACCAATTCACCATGACATGAAACAGGAGCAACTTCGCAAATGCCACAGGGTCTGTATCTAATTATGCAGCAGATAATTTGGACTTCTGGTTTTTACATGGTTCTCTAAGGTTCCACAACATGGTTGTATTTGTCCCTATAGGAATGCGCTAGCAATTTTTGCCAGCAAAGTTTGCCAGCAAAATTTGTCAGCAAAGAGAACAAAGCATGTGGCATAAAGGTGCTGGGACTTTACTATTCTCATGCTCATGCTATGCAGACTACGTAAAATTCATATTGAACTGATTTTACAAAATACTTGTAAAGCATTTAATAGGTGTGTCCTTTATTGACAAAGTGTAAAACTAATTTTTTGTGGCAATGACTGACAGAATACACAGACACTTAGGGCTTGATTCAATTGCCTCAGCAAAACGCTCTTATGTCGTTTCAGACACTGGAGAGTTTGCATAGGCCTGTCAGATATGATATCCCAAGAAAATAAGGAAGACTTACGCTTTTTTGGATTTGCATATGAACGACGTGGGAAATCCTAGGGCATCTCAAATGTCACTAGCTGCCTGTGTTTAGGCCACTGAATCAAACTTCCACTGTTCATATATTCCCTTAATGCTGATGCTCACTGGCAGCATATGAAATAATTCATTTTTATTCCTTTTGTTGGTATGGACACAGTCTTGCCTCATTACAGCATTACAGTAGTTCTTTGTGTTACTTTCATTGAGTTTTCAACACTACTTTTGAAAACAAGGAAAATTCCAAAACAAATTGTATAAGAGCTTAGATAACAATGGCTTCAAAAGAGAGCATTAATCAAGACCTAGCCCCTGGTGCCTGAATAACTTTCAAAAGGAGACAAACAGTGTTTGTTTTGCTTTTGTATCTCAGCTCAGACTGTCCAAACTGAACTTAAGCCTGGGGCAAAGTGAGCTTAAAAAAAAAATTGAAGCTGAGTTTAAAAAAGGAAAAAAAAAAAAGGAAAGAAACACAGTCAAAAAGAGTAAGAAGGCCCACACCAGATCTCATCCTAGCTTTAAAATGGTGTAATGACGTTGACTTCTAGAGGACTGTGTCGATACAATTGAGAGCAGAACCAGCCTAGTGTGTGATACTGGAAAAGCCACTGACTTTACTTCAGAGATGTTTTTAAAATACAAAATTTTAAGATAACCTAATGTATATTGTTGGAAATATATTTGAAAGGAAACTTCTGGTATTTAGAAACTTATTGTCCTCTTTCTCATTTTTGTGACTGAAGTAAGTAATCTTCTGTTTATGACATGACGGTTGTTTTGACAGCACCTCAATATGATGTAACTAAGAGATGATCATCATCTGAACTAAAGAATAAACAGCTAGAAAGCAGGGAATAAAAATTTATTCAACTGAAATATTATTTAGTATATGTAGAGTTATATTTTTGGAGAACAGATATTATCAATGAGACTGTAAAAAAGCCTTAATTATTCAATAAATTTCTGAACCAATTCATTTTTTACTATGCAAACGGATGTTTGTCCTGAGTATTACAAAAACCATTTGAATGAAAGTGTTGTTTATTTTCTTTTCCTACACAAAGAGTTACAGGTGTCAGCAGGACTTCTGCATATTCATGTGGCAAAAAATAATGTGCTGTAACAGCATGCTATACACAATAACTCAACAATAGAGTAATTCACTTTTTTTGCCAACAGAGGCTACTTTCTATATACAGGGAAACAGTGATTATTGGTTCAGATTCTCTAACTGGGTTGCTTGGTAAAATGGAATGAAAGACAGACTTTGATTAAAAATTTAAATTCATCATTCAGATTCTGAGTTATCAAAGAGTCCAGAATATCTTTGTAAATGTCTGCCAGTAAATTGGTGCTATAGATTATTAGTTAATATACTATAGGGTGCACTCTGAGAATTTATATGTACAAAATAAAAATACATACAATATTTTGACACTGTATTACACACATTTTGAAAGAATCTTAAATTTTTCACTGATACTTATAAATCATAAAGAGAGTTCTCTCTCTACCAGAAACACAAAACCATTTTTTTCTGAGAGCTAATATTATATTGGCTCACCTTCTTTATTTTTCCTGATAACTATTATTGTATATAATAATTTTGATATATATTTAATTATTATTGCCCCTTTCTATTGGGAGAGGATTTAGAGTAAAGCATGCAACTACGATGGCAACAGAAAGGGATTCCAATGTACCACAAACTTCAATTTATACGTACTTCTGCATGCAGAAGCCAACCTGCTCATGATGTGGCAAGACAAGAAACTGTGCCCCCAGACAGCAGAATCTGTGTCCCCGTTATTTAGGTTCTGACTTTTCCCAGGTGATTTGCTCTTTACATGAAGCCCATCTTCTTAGCAGGTGTCTGCTTATAGCAATTTAAGTATGATCTGATTGCACAGATAAGGAGAAAAAGCAGGCAGACAACTTCTCCGTCATGTTTGTTCATGAATAGCCTGCAAGTTGACAGCTGAGACCCATTTGTAATTGTCTACTTTCCCAGCTAGCTTCAGAATGCACACTTTTTTTTTACACAGTTATGTGAACAGTTTTACATATATGAGATTCTTCCAGAAATCCCTTTCTCCTGTGTCTGTCTCTCGCATGTTTTGCATTTATTATTTCAGAAAAGGTTTGTCCTCACGAGAATTAGACTGACTGAAAACAGAGCAGCTGAAAACAGATGTATGAAAACTCAGTTTGTTGCTTGCCCCCGTGAAGGTCAGTGACAATCATCGTGCCTGGGAGAGTAGATTCCCAGGCAAGCCATTGGGTGACATTTTTTCTGTATGCTTCTTTCCCACAGTTTATAGAGCTGATTCAAAGCTCATGGAACCACTGGGAATATTGCAGTTATCTCCTCTGTGTCTTAGGTCAAGCCCTCCAAGTCTCAAAAGAAAACCATTTCTGGCTGGTACAGGTTATTTCATTACAACACTTGTGTCTCTTATGAACTGGGAGAGCGGTTTTATTGATTCATACAGCATGATCCAGCAAACATGTGACAGTGGCAATGCACCAGGAGGATTTTCAGAAGCACCTGCTGCTCCTGCCACTTCTCACGAGCTTGTGACCTCAGCTGTGGCAAGGAGACAGCTGAGTGCCTCCTGCTCTCTTTATCCCTACCGTTTCTTGTGCCTTATTTTTAGTTAGATAAGGTACAAACTGCGAAGACTTCATCATTTAGAATCTGCATTCATTGTGGTTTTCCTGTAATATTTGCAGTCCTGCTCTAGCATCTGTAGAGCATCAGCCATATTGGGCAGGCTGTCATTTTTTTTGCTATTTGTCTGGACCTACACTGTGGAAGCTTGGCAAATCTGACGGGTACAGTATCAGTGGTCCACAGATACTTTTCTCTGCCTCTTCTCAGCACTGATGCTGCTGCTTAGACAGAAACAGGAGAATTTCCGAAAATGCCCACTGGGCGTATTTCATGTCACTTTACAGTAGCCACACATACTGAGGGGAGAAAAAGGAAGAAATCAAGGCAGGAGAATTTTCTATTTAGCCTCAAATACAGACGTGTTTAATGCAAGTGCATGTTCATGTTAGTTTGCACTAGCTGCTTTTTCTTCTTTAGAGAGGAAAGATGGAACTCTCCCTTGAGCACAAATGAAATTATTGGTTTGAATAACATCTATTTAGTAACACAGCTATTGTAGCCATTGTGCTGTAAAAACACAAGTCAGGGCAAAATTTCTAGGTAAGATGGTATCTTTCCTTAGACCGGCTAGTTAGTACAGTTAGAAAAAGTAGTCAAACTTGTAGGCACAAAAGCATTTCTCCAGGTTTGAAACTGCAGTCTTGAGTTCTTTTCTGTGTGCAGTATCTAGGAACTGCCCTTTAGCCACACTGATGTAGTCCTTGATTTTTAGATTATTTATATGTCCCCTACCTCTGCTGTTTAATTGCTATTCAGTGACTGGTTCTGAAGGGCTATATAGGTTTCCATTCTGAAAGACAGATTTTATTATGTTATATAGTAAAAATAAAGCCCAGAAATGGCATTATACCCACTTGAAGATGCGTAGTCCAATTTTTGTTTACTGAGTTTCTTCTTGGGACTTCTACAGAGTTGAATGGTGTTACAAATGTCTTCCTTTCAGGTGTAGGGTGTTATTTTAATAGGTTTAGGCAGAAAATTCTCAGCTCTTCGTTTTTTAATATATTACCCAGATATTTATCTGGACAGAAAATTCAGGTTTTTGAAAAGGACAGACTGTTCATCTCCAAATGGTGAGCTGTTTAGAAAGACTAATAATACAGGTGAGCAGTCAGTCACTGAACTAAACTGCTGGATGTGATTTTTTGTTTCCCCTGATAGTTTGCTTTTTGCTGAGGTAATCTATTTTGTCTTGTACTTGTTTCAAGTCAGAAGTTCTCTGCACTGGCTCAGAATCTCAAAAGAAATAGTTATGCTGTTACAATGACTGCTGTCCACTCAGCTCTCCTCAGGAGAGAGGACAGGTGAGGGTGCATGACATACAAAACTCTTGAGCTTGCTCTTCCTTAGATTTTCTTAGACTAGAAGAAATGTTATAGCTCTGCTTTTTTTTTTTTTTAATGGAAAATTAATTGCTTGTACTTGTGTTTCCAATTTTTGTAGGAACTCTCCCAGGAGAAAAGCGTGGGTTGTATCAAACTCCATCTGCCCCAGTTGTGATAACCGTCTCGCAGACACTCATGGCACAGAACAAGAGTTAGGGACTAAGACCTCAGGGAATACACTTGAAATGCTGCCAATGTAGCCAGTTGACTCCTATTCCTGAATTAAGATGCAATCTTGTCAATCAAGGAACTGGATAGTACAGCAGCGCAGTAAACTGTGATCCAGAAAGGAAGTCTTACCATGGTAAGAAACTGATGAATCTACATTAAAGTGTCTGTTTTGCATAGGGCAGCAATTCTTTTCGCTTACTTTATAGAGATTCTTTTACATAGAAAGAGAGGGACTAATGACAGCTTTTAGGTCTTCTGATCTAGTCCTCCAAAACAGTAATTCTTAAACCCTGGAGATAAGTTCAGTGCTTTCAGTAAATCTCCAACGTGTGGGGATTGGTTCCCACCAGAGGGTGGGATGGATAGTAGGGAAAAGAGCTGTTCTTTTGAGCTGGGAAATCAGTTCTGAATGCTGAAGGCAGAAGACATAAGCATCTTCCTTGCAAAAATTTATTTTTCTTTAAAAAAATAAAAAAAGCCCCAAAAAACTCTCTTCATACTCACTACTGAAATAATGTTTCAAAAATTCAGAAAGTGTCCAAGTGCCTATTACTTTGGGCTCTGGGGAAGTAAAGTGGGGCTTTAAAATACTCCTTTTCAAGAACTCCAAAATTATTACAAAAGTTTTCACTGTCTCTATTTTCTGATGCTGAAAAGGAACTAGAATGTAGCTGCTTCACAGAAGTTTTGACTTTGGGGAGGCATTGCAGAGATTTGGAGCATTAGTTGACATACATTAAAAAATTTGAGAGCTGAGTTAGAAACGTTACAAAGATAGAAGTTTGTAAGGTTTTCAGGATTTCCTATGGTCAGATGAAGCAGGGAAGAATTTTTTTCACGTCTGTTCCCATTTTCCCAAAGAGAATAGGAAGCAAAGTTACCTTTCTCTGAGTTTTAAATTAGCTGTATACTTTGAACTAGTTCAGGTTGGCTTTCACTTCAAAAGATCTATTATTCCTTTGCAAATTCAATTCAAATCTAGAAAATATTCTGATCAATGTAAGTATATAATAAGAAAAAGGTTCATCTTCACTAGGAATATACCAGCGCCTGAAACAGAATTATCTTTTAGAGAAGAAAAAGAAAGGAAAATAATAATGCCTGCTTTTATTTGTTATGAAATAAACTATTGCAAGGTAATGAAACATTCCTTATAATGTAAAATAATGTGAGTATAAAGTTGGCAGAAGAGGAAATTGATAGAAATCCTCAGTTCTATTTATCACCTAAGAAGAGAATAACAAATATTTCTGTTACATCATTTTAGACCTAGAAGTGCCATGTGAAATTCTTAATATTTTCATTTATTTTAATGGAAGAACTGTAGGATTTTGGATGTGATTTAGGTGTCTGGGTATCCTCCTACTTACTTTGGTGAAGAAAAAATAGAAAGGCAGACGTAGTTCTTTTAAGCTAAACCACATTGTAACTGAAGTAGGTGAGGTTGTACCTGTATAGAACAATGTGGTTCTTGGCCTGTGATAACCATACCAGATAATAAGGGGAAAGCTGATAGAATCATGCATATTTATCTTTGGTATCTGGTAAATGCCAAGAACAATTCATAAAAATACCTCTATAAGATTGCTGGAGGTAGTCAAGCTGCATGATTTTCTTTATTCCATGAAAAAATCAAGTTTCTTTTGTAAAAGAAATAAGGTGATTATGAGGAAAACTATTATCTAAATAGACTGAAAGAATTGTCTATCCAAGTTTCAACATCTCAGCACTAAACAGACAATTAAATAAAAATGTACTGTTTTTTTCAATAGAACAGGCATCTAACTAAAGAAGACTCAATATAGGCTTCTATTTTGTTATGGCAATGGGCTAAAAAGAATTACAGCATGACTGCATAAGCAGTGTGAGCTTTAAACTTATATTTGTGGATGGTAATCAAACAATATGAACTCAGAAATCTTATATCGCAAGTCCTGGGCTTACTATGGTATATAGGACCACCTTAAAGGAAACTGTGAAGTGCAAACACTAGAGGAGAGGTGATATTATCCATGTTATAAGTTTTCAGTTCATATCTGAAAATCAGTTCTTATTTTGAGTTGGCAAAAATCTTTCAGTGATTAGCTGATCCAGTCACCAGTTTTGAGGCATTGGCCATGGTGAGAAATGTTTAAATGTGTCCTCCTGTCTAACAAAGATTGATGATGCCTCACCCAGTCCAAATATAAGGAAGATACGAATAAGGGAGGTGAGAAGAAGAAACTTAGTGTGGTTTGAGCAGGCCTGAGACAAGACCCCTAGGGGCATTTAGGTCTGGCAAATGTTAACAGGTTGTTGAACAAAGACAAGCTTCAGGAAAGGGCAAAGTGTTGACTGTAAGATAGTCACTACGGATGTGACTTATGAAGACATATACTTATTTCCCACTGATTTTAGTGGCATTTAAACAGATGATTAGATGTTTTCTTTAATACTGTTTGTTTTTGTAAATGTTTTCTTTCACTTTTCCTTTAATTTCCATTTTTAATGGAAAACATTAGCTTATAAGAAAACAAAAAGCAGACTTTCTTCTGATGTTGTCTGAAGGGCTTAAATACCCATTTTATTAATATTTGCTCCAGAAGTCCTGGATTGTATTTTTTTAAGGTTACCTTGGCCTTGAGAAGCAGTAACATTTGCTGGAGTTATGACTGAGTTGTTGACTGTGCTCAGAAGCATTAAGGAAACTTGAGTTCTGACCAACTTGGTTCTACCCAACAGGCACAATGGCAGTCAATGGATAAGTTTATAGAGCAAGAGTGAGGCTGAGGTGAGTAGATGGCACAGGGACAGTCTGCTCATATCAAAGAACATTACCAAAGCATGGAAACATAACTTTAATCAAGCTTTTGCATTAACAGGAAAAAATATTTTTCTTAAGAAAAACATCTTTCTGTTGAATACTTCTTTTAGCTAGTTGGTCCAAAATCTTAGGGCAAGCCTGATTACTGCTGAATGTGATAAAGAAATACTGCTTGCTGCTGTGAAAGTAAAGAGCTAATAAGCTCTTAGAAATTTCTGTCTCATGAACTTGCTGAGTCAACTTGAATGTACTGCAGATATATTCACAGATTCACAGAATCATTAAGGTTGGAAAAGACCTTTAAAATCATCAAGTCCAACCATCAACCCAACACCACCACACCCACTAAACCATGTCTCAAAGTGCCACATCCACACGTTTTTTGAATACTTCGAGTGATGGTGACTCTGCCATGGCAGCCTGTTCCAATGCTTGACCACTCTGCCAGTAAACAAATGTTTCCAAACATCTAGTCTAAACATCCCCTGGCACAACTTGAGGCCATTTCCTCTCCTTCTGTCGCTAGTTACTTGAGAGAAGAGACCAACACCGACCTCACCACAACCCCCTTTCAGGTAGTTGTAGGAGGCAATTAGGTCCCCCCTCAGCCTCCTCTTCTCCAGACTTAACAACTGGATCCAGTTCCCTCAGCTGCTCCTTGTAAGACTTGTTCTCCAGAACCCCTCACCAGCTTCATTGCCCTTCTCTGGACACACTCCAGCACCTCAGTGTCTTTCTTGTAGTGAGGGGCCCAAAACTGGACACAGTATTTGAGGTTGCAGCCTCACCAGTGCTGAGTACAGGAGGGTGATCACTTCCCTACTCCTGCTGGCCACACTATTCCTGATACAGGCCAGGACGCTGTTGGCCTTCTTGGCCACCTGGGCACACTGCCGGCTCATATTCAGCCACCTGTCGACCAGCACCCCCAGGTCCCTTTCCGCCGGGCTGCTCTCCAGCCACTCCTCCCCAAGCCTGTAGTGTTGCATTGGGTTGTTGTGATCAAAGTGCAGGACCCAGCACTTGGCCTTGTTAAATCTCATACTGTTGACCTCAGTCCATTAATCCAGCCTGTCCAGATCTCTCTGCAGAGCCTTCCTGCCCTCAAGCAGATCAAGGCTCCCACCCAACTGGGTGTCGTCTGCACACTTACTGAGGGAGCACTTGATCCCCTCATCCAGATCATCAATAAAGATATTGAACATGACCAGCCCCAGAACCAAGTCCTGGGGAACACCGCTTGTGACTGACTGCCAGCTGGATTTAACTCCATTCACCAGAGATGATATCGTATCTGAGGTGTCCAGCTCAAGACTGGACATAGGAAAAATAACAGTCTCATCAGCAAAAATACTTATTGTTAGGGTAAAATTATCAAAACAGCAGGGCGATAACTAATGATTGTTTGTCCAAATGCTCCTGGGAACTGCTTTTTATATGTGAATGAAAAAATCAGATGGCAGCAGTAAACAAACACAAATGTTCTCAAAACACAGAGGGAAATTATATTTTTCCATATTATGATTGGAAGTGTCCAAACAGCACTAGTGCTGATGCTAAAATGATGCCCTTGGTAAATGTGACAAGGTATTACTATTTTAATCAATCTTCATATTACCAAATTACATTTTTAAATTAAAATGTTTATACAAAATTATTCAGGATAACAACATCAAAAAGAGATCTACACTGGTCAAAACAGCTAGGCTAAAAGAGGGTATCACAGGCAAATTCTCATGTTGGTTACAGACAGATTCCAGGAAGAGCTCAATTACAAAAGAAGATGGTGATTTTAGACTTTTTTTTCCTTCTGAGTTGTTGGAGATGGAGGACTAGGGACCACTGACCTAACATTAAGGTTATTAAATAGCAGTTGCTTCCTTTTAGAAGGAAAGAGGAGGCTGAAAAAAAGGCCAAACATAAGTAGTTAAAATTAAATTTCAAAAATATAAGGGAAAATTGCTTCTTTATACACATGGGAAAAAATCTGTGGTAGCTAATAACATATGAATCAGTGATTTCTAAAGCTTTGACATTTGAACAAAAAGATGATCCTATTTTGAAGAGTCAGATCCTGAATTCTTTACTCAGTTTTCCCTAGAAATAAATATGCATTGATGCCTTGGCATGCCAAAGGGGTATAAAGTGGGGGAGGAAGGGGAGAGAGGGAGAAGGAGAAGGAGAAAGAGAAAAGGGGGTAGAAGGAGGAAAGAGAGATACAGATTTGAGGTGAAATTGCATAGGTCTGTGACTGACCTGTTACAGAATAGCAAACCTCATTCATTTTGGGTGGCCAGTAGAGGTATTGAGTACAATGATGAACAATTAAATGAAACTACTTGTTAAGTGCTTTTAAAGAACAGACAGAAGTCATCAGTCTTTGCTTTACTTCAGTGTGATTTCCCAAATAGGCACAAGAGCCTATGTGAGTGGAATAACAATTGGTAATTTCTAAAGAATACTAACTTTCCCTAAAAAAAAGAAAAAGAGAGAGAAAGATAGGGAGGAAGTTTCAATCTCCAGTGATTTACAGAAAACATAATAGAGGGAAATGCAAGGCCTACGTCCTTGGATCTGGATCTTGATAAATATGACATGAAGATTTAAAAAAAAAAAACCCACAACAAATTATTTTCCACTTCCTTAAACAGTGTTTATGAAGTCCTTTTTCTTCTGTTTACATGGACGCACCCTGTTAGACTTCAACCTCCAACAGCTCACCCCCTGAATTTATGAAATTTTATACTCTCAAGACACTCATCATATTTGGCCATGAGAGCTGCAAATGTTGTACCAGGTGCATGACACATGGTTAAGCTATCAAACTTCATAGCATAACTTTTGTATATATGAAAACCCTTTATCTTAGAAAGGAAAAGGTGATAAGATTAAATGTCCTTCACAGAGGTCTAGGAAATGTGTTTTTTCTGAGCTTATGCAGTATTCCAGGACTTGGCCCTTATGGCCTTACATATTCAGACAGTAATAATTTGCCTTTGGTTTAACTATGTAACATAAAAGTTCTAGAAAATAATTGAACAAAACTATCTAGTTCTTGCATTCCCTAGCAGTTGTGCAGTGAACCATCAATATCAGAGTTCACAGAAAAGGTCTAAGGACATTATCACTAATACAGGTCTTTGATCAATAGCATGGTAGATACTGATGTGATTCATAACGCACAATACTTGCTCACTAAATGACAGCAGCGCACGGGGTATGTTCATGCAGTTTTTTAGGGAAGTTACCTCAAGATGTATTGTTTCAAAAAGTATTGACTTTAAAAGGAAAAGAGTATCTTTTTTCATAGTAAAACAGTGTTATTCTTCTGGTTGTTTTTCTATATGCCTGAAGGATATTGTGGCATAGTTACTCTTGCCACAGAGATGGGCTGTCTATTCTGTGGACTCTAGATTTTAATCTTAAAAACAATGGAAGCTATGCCTAGAATTTTACTTTAGAAATGATTGTTCACATCAGTCAAACTTTAATTACAATGTACACTGTATGGCTGTGGTTGCAAAAGATACATATATGATTTATACAGATGTTTTATATAAATGTGTAGGTATACATATACCTAAACATACAGGTATATACATGTAAAGATACAATGCTTAAAGCATCCATGGTTCTAATATTCAAGGTGTTATTGAATCACTAAATGCAGCAAATACAGGACCACCAATACAAACTGGCAGCCTGGATATACGGAGGGTGTTTTCTTCAGAAATTCTTGTATAGTAAAAAGGTTTATGAATGTCATTCAAAGACTTTCTGCAATAGATTGTGCATAGTTGTGAAAATTTAAGTTTCTTTATCATTACTTCAACTTTACCTGTAGTTATACCTCCATTTCCCTTTTTTGCAGATCCTTGACTAAGACTGATACGGGTAAAGATGCAGTCTGCATGACAATGCAGTCATGGTGCTACTTAAGAAATTTTCACAAAAATTTTAAGTGCTCTCCCCTCCTTGTACGTTGTTGGCAGCCTTTTAGAAATTGAACGCATTCATGAGCACAACTTCTCCCCATCCTGAGAAACGGCTGTCCTTTGTTTACTGTGCAGAATGATGCAACTGATTGAAAATTTTCCTATTCCAGGTTTATACAGGCTGACTACCTTATTCACTTTGTTCTTTAAAAATAATGCATTATTCATCATGATGCTTTCAAATCTGGTTTAATCTGCATTTATGTGTTGAAGTATATGCAGCTGTGAACAATCATTTAGCTTCAAAATAATCCCGCATTAAGCAATAGTTTACAAAGGTTTCTTAACACAAGTTACAGATGATTTTGATCAAGATAATCTCTGTTAACAGCTAGTCTGTTTATTACGCAGTATTTTTTCCTCCTGTAGTATGTTGTTTTCTTCTTTCTTTGCACCAGGTGCAGTAAATTGAATAGAGGGTACTTGCATGTGCTATAAATACAAAAACCCCCCGCTTGCCTTTCCGTATTATTGTCATCTTCCCTAGCCAGCACAGCCTTATTTAAACACATGTATGATCTAGCTACGACCTTCCACTGTGAGTTTTGCAGGATGGATTGTCTATATTGCTTATCCATGTAATGGTAGTGCAATGTGAGACTAATTCACGACTGAACACTCTTGGTGTAACTAGACGTTAGAATTCAAGGGGGTTTTGTTTGGTGTTTTTTTGAACAATAGTAGGATGACTAAGCCAACACCCCATTAATTTAAAATATTCCTTGGTTCTGAGAAAACATCTTAGCTCCAGGGAGAATGTTATTAGATTTTTATTTTTAAAAATACATGAATACGTACAGAAGACTACTAGTGATCAGTATGTTACGGTGAAATCAAAGGTTTTCATCTGAAGGAGGAGAAATCCTTTAAAGGCTAAAATCACTTAACAAGATGATGCTCCACCCTGTTGAACATTATATTATTTGATAACTCTCTGATTATGATCTTCTTTCCCCAAATCTGAGTGCATATTAGAAATGATGGATTTTATGGCTTTATCCACGCATGAATGCATGGACATGCATGAAAAACATTTTAATCATTCATGATGTTCAGGAGACAGAGCATGCTTTTTGAGGAAATATCTCAGATTCCCCTCTCTCCTCCTAACCCCTTGCTGAGACTGAACTTTTTGTGCTATTTTTCCAGTAAAAATAATGCTATAAGATTTTCCTTGCCAAAAACCTAGAATAACACCCTTGTCTTCAGCATTTTAACTTCATCTCTACTGCTACTTTGAAAAGTGAACATTCTCATTTGACTGGACTGATACTTGCATGTATCATATGCTTACTTTTTGCCAGTAACATTCTTTTTATTATGACTGGATGAAAATCTTCTATGAATTGTCCACGAATTCTCAGTGGAAAATGAGCCGCATTTGTTTTTGGAAGTTTCTGCTGCCTGTGAAAACATCCCAGTATCAAACTGGAAAAGTTCATGCAGGGAAATGCATGGCTAGTGCCTGAGTTGTAGCTTAGGTAACCTTGCTGACTTTTCTAGGAGTTGGGCTTCCCAACCTGACTTCATTGACACCTGGTGGCCCTGAGCCCACCAGAAGCTTTGCTCCTAGAAGGAAGACTGCTGTGAAGACTTGTAGATTAAATCCAAGTCATCTTTAGGAAAAAAGTGGGAATGTTCAACCTCTGAACTACAAATGCTATGTAGAACACCATAAGGCTTCCAAAATGAAAAATACTGCTTTGGAGTTTTCCACCCAAACTGGAGATTTTCGCAGAGGAGAAACAGGGAAGGAGAGAGGCACACCCTGCCCCGCCCTTGCCAAATCAGCTCAAAGATAATATTATCATATTTTATTTCCAGCAGCACTGCTAAATCAGGGCAGTTTTGGAAGAATGAGTGAAAGTCTTTTAAGTTTGGTCCATCACCTCCGGAACAGTCTGATAATTCCTATTATAGCTGCATTCTGTACCATCACTGTAAATGTTAGTCCCATGTCTTTGAGACTTGGGAGAACATGCCAATCCCTGTTCCATTGCTGAGCCTACTTGAGAAGAGAGATATTTAGCTGTCCTCTCAAGGGTTAAACAGAGTAAAGCATGGGCAGATGAAAGGTACTGGAGAGACCAAACAAACTTTTGATTCATAAACCAACCCTATGTGAGATAAGGTGAAGAGAAATAATGCAGACAGAAATCCCAAGCCTACTTTTTCAGAGACTTTTCAAAGCAGAACTTAGCAGTGAACACTACCAAGTCATATCCTCTGTTTCTATGACAAGGACTTAATCATGACATCAAAGCTATATTAGATCTCTAATCTGTGTACACAGATATGCCTGGTTTGAACACTCATGTATGGTTTCTGCCCTTCCCATACCTCATAAATGCATATGAGGAAGAGCCAGGAGCTCTGCCTTAAGTTCCTTGAATTTTCAGCTTTGGGGATCTTCACAAGGGCTAGGGCACATTTCAGTTCTGAGCTGGAGGTGAATTGCTCTTCAGCTATTCTATGGCTGAGTAAAGGAAATTATGGTACCATGCTTTCTTTCCTCCAACATAGGTTAGTAGAGCCATTCGGACAGCTATAGATGGACTGGCCGCGTGGCACTCAGGCATGACGCAGCCTGCATTATGCTGTAAGCATGCAAATGAAAGAACAATTCTTGCCTGTGAGATCTAGTTGCTCCAGATTGCTCATTCTTGATTAGTTTTGCTCAGCTCCGCTTTCACCGTCACAGCTGGATTTGTAATTCACATCAGGTGACTCAAGCAAACATTACAGTTGTGTTCCCCCTACACACACCTGTGAAGCTGGAGTGAAAAACATGGGGGTTACTAGCACAGATCCAGATTACATCTAGGCATTTGTGTTTAGAATCTTATTGCCTTCTTCAGCATTTTCGAGAGATTCATCACTGTTGCTTTCTGAGGGACCTGATACAGTCGATTTCCAATATACAGAGCAGTGATTCCATTGGAAAGTCCTACTGCATGACGGATAGTTAGAGTAAGGCTTGTGTTTTTCAAGTGCCCAGTTTTGTCCAACTGAGTACATTTTTCATTCTTTTTTTTCTTTGTATTTTCAGCTAGAAAGTTTTCTCCCATTTAATGGGAGACAAAGTTCCTAGTAAAGTACTACCTCTTGTTCTGTGTGCAACAATTTTATCTGATCTTCTAACCTATGCTTCATGAGCAATAGTGAGTAAAGTATCGCATTTCTTTACAACTCTGTCTGGACCACGGTGATAATGATCTCTTCTTGTGAAGACATTTATTGCAAGGCAGCTGCTCTCTTTCACTGTGAAACCTGCTGTGCACTCCTCTCCAACTACAACCACTGTATGATTAATAATATTTGGTGCCTGGTCAAAATGTCCTACATTTTGGACATATACCCTTCTTACCATCTTTCTTTGCTTTAACATATCTTGGATAGTACTAGCTAAAATCTTAGTTTCCTTTTTTACAATCTCTTGTGCTTACCTTAGAATCTGTTTAGAATATACCACTTCCTTTTCCTTACTTTTTTAGATTGCCCATGAGCTTCTTTTCTCTTTCCTTCTTTATACCACCTGTCTGCTGGACTTGGCGTCAGGAAGAGAATACACTTGATTTGGTTTTGGAACTTGCTTTCATTTCCAGTCAGTGCTTTATGTACCTTAAGTAATATTTTTACTTTTATCATTATACATCCCATCCTTTTGATGGCTGTTAGCCCAGTCAGTTTTCCTTTTCAGTGACTGTTCTATCAAAAAAAATGAATATACAGTGGAAGTCCAGTACAGCCATTATCATACAGCAGCAGACAGTTGCTACTGAGGGGTTAAAACCTGCCCATTATTGCTTTACATTCAATGTTTTCACTAAAGTTCCCATTCTCTGGGGTTAAATGCCAAATGCAAATGTAAACTTTCATCTGATGTATGTTCATAGTTATAAAAGAGAAGTTTGAAACATGACACGTTACTGTAGAAGCAGAGAAATTAGAAAAAAAGTATAAAGGATTTCAAATTTTTTTAATATCTTTATTTTTGGAGAACTTATGATTGAAGGTAACTGACAATATTGTGTCCTTGACAGAGGTTTCTGGAGGTCAGTTAGCAACAGAGCACAGCAAATGACTGTCTGTGACCATTCCTGACGCTGGTGCCTGTGAACTTCAAAGAATAAAATATCAAGGTATGTAAATAAATCATAGGAGCCAAAGGTCTAGATTAAAAAAAAAAAAAAGGCAAACATAAAAGTAAAGCCTTTCTCTTAAGAGTGACAGGGCCCTTTCACACTTCATCCTCCTGAATGCTTGGTTAAAAGAGCAGCTGGGCCTCAGGAACATATCATGTACTTTCCTTCCTTTCCCTTGTTCTTTATTAATAAAAATATTTGGACAAAAAGGGATCCTTGTTCCCCGACAGTTTATCCGCCTCTCCTGTTTATTCTCTACCTGGTGTCATAGTCCTTTGAGTTTTGGCAGTGTAATAATTTCCATAGCAGTCCTGCTGTGATGTCACAAACAGAGGATTAGGATTTCAGATTTTTAATAAGTAGAAAAAGAAAGATGAATACTTAAACAAAGACTCTGTCTTCAAGTAAGGAAGGACAATAAGGAAAGAAAAATAGAGGAAATCTCTAATACCTAGACAGAACCATATAAGAACAGTACAGCTTTTTCAAACTTTTCCGCACACTCCCAGATGGACTTCAGGAATGC
>NW_010524117.1:54232-61489 GCF_000687285.1 Phaethon lepturus
GCCTTTTGTCTTAATCCTTTGTTAGGAAACTGTTTGTGTGGTTTTTGGGCAGAAGAAAGCTTTTGGCAAAGTTTCAGACTTGAATGAATTAGATTTTAATGACCTTTTTGTAATGATAAATGGCAGGATCCCACCTTAAATATAGGGCTGGATTCCCAAAATAAATAGTGCAGACAGAATTTCTCTCGGTTAGAAGCAGAGCGAGGTGGGTATGAGGTGAACTGGGGAGAGCCAGACAGTGCTGCTGCTCAGCATGTTTAGGGTTTGGGGCTGTGAAAAAAACATCAGATGTGGCTCTAAGGAGGACATCAATTACAGTAGTCTTGAAGGTTATTCTAACCTGCATTGTGGATCACACATTTCTCTAAAACAGATAGGTGGGTTAGGCAAACTGGGTGGGTTAGTCAAGCACATAAATAATTGAGCTTGTAAGATTTTAATTAAAAGCACTGTGAAGCCTATGAACTCTTCTAATTAAGAGTTTGAAACCATGAATACAAACCTCCAGGCGTAGCTTACATACCTCTGATGCAAGTTAAAAAAAATCACTAGGGGCCAGATTGTGCCATCAGTATTCCCAAGGGGTAGTTGTTTATTCTCCAAGCCCTTTGAAACTGAGCATGTTTCAAACAGCAAAATCTGTTCTAAATAGCTACCGGCAACTGACCAGGTGGCAAATAAGAACCCTCTGAAAAATTATCCTTCCACATTTTTCTCATAACTGTGTTACAACTAAAATAAGGCTTCAAGTGAGGTGTATTTTTACTATTACCAGAATAATATTTCAGTGTTAGCTATCCAAGTCATAGTATTTCATATGACTTCATAAATAGGATGGTACAACTATAGCCCTCGGGAAATCTGCATTTGTTCCTGACTGAAGTTGTAACTTGCCTGAGACAAAAACATGCTGAAATAAGAAGCTAAACATGGTCCAGCTTTAAGCCCTGCAAACAATAATGTTTTCCATGGAACATGAACAATAACAAGTTCCACTGCACTTTTACAGATACAGTAGGAACAGAACTTCTAAGCTTTGATGAAAGGAAGCGGTACACAGTTTTAAAAGACTGGTATTTTACATAGCGTACTTGATTTTCCAACAGTGATCATGTCTTATGTGAAACAGTTCTCACCACAGCATTGAATGGCTCACTCCAGATGTACACTTGAGATGTTCTGAGTCTGATTATTTTCCTACTTACATTGGACTAAAAGAAATATACCAAGCATCTGCTCTAAGGGAAAACTACGTCTGTGGTACTCAGTATCTTGCTGTGAGTATGCAGTCTCTTATACAAGTTTAGTATACCTTTAGAGCAAGGTATAAGGTCAATCTACTCTGTTACTATGACTACCCTCCATAATTCTAGTCAGTCTTGTATCAGAAACAGACTAGTAGCATGCTGTGTTGCAGTATGTTGCTGGATGCAAGAGCTTCCAGGAACTCCTTCTTGTATTCGTCTGCATCACTGGACCAAAGCTGTCTGCCTTCCTGTAGGGTTTCTTTCTTATTTCGATTTTAGAATACAAGATGTACACACCAGATAACCTATCTGCTGTTAAGGAAATTAGTCCTAATTTTCTGAAAATAAAGTACAAAAATAAAAGGTAGCCCTTGACAGACTGGATAAATAGTCTGCTACCATCTAGTTCAAGCAGGTTTTCATGACTGCATTTGCATTTCGTGTATATATTACATGGACAAAGTAGTAATACCGTGATGTGTTTACTTATGCATGCCTGTAGGAAGTTACTGTGTAATTTGCCCATACAGTAGTTTCATCTGCATATACAATCATTACAATTATATTTGCAAATTAAGTATGTATTCATGTACACATGTGGGATAACTGTATACACAGTTTTTTTACTACCTATAAATTTTTTTCAAGTGAACATCTATCTTATTCCTCTATGCACCCAATTTGCATAAGTCTTCCTTCTGGGTGAGAGCTATTGTAGCCTGCAAATTACTTTGTTCTTATCTACACCAGCAAACATGTTTGCTGGCTTTTGTACAGCTCTATCCATACACCAAGTTGTATAACCTGGTAATGTCAGAATACTCATACCTTCTCTTCATTACACTTTCTGTTCCTGATGGTTAGAGCACAAAGCCCTCCTCAGCTGAGATATTCCCTTTAGCAGTTTAGCTGTAGCAACATAGTCTAAATCAACCAAGCTTTTCTGCAGCTTTTGGGGTAGTTTTCTAGTTGACATTGAATTCTGTGTTACTGTACGTGAATTCACAATGGTTAACATTACTAATTCAAAGCTAGCCCTTTTTTCCCTACTCCATGCTAATCACAATCCTGTAGACATATGCAAATACAGCCAGGGAAGTAAAAAAAGGGAGAATTTAATGCCACTGGGTGCATTTGAGGACTTGGGGTATTTGGCGGTGGGGGGGAGTTTCTTTTTTCTTCTTCTTTTATGTGACATTAATTTCTTGGTATAAGGTGCTGTGTCAAAGGCCAGGAGAGAAGAGTAAAAATTATTACCTGAGGTGAATGTTGAAGTAACGTTAAACTGTTTTCTCCGCAGTGTCAGCGTGGAGGAATCTGTTACTTGCAGATCCATTCCATAGTGGCAAGTGGCGGCAGGTTGCAACTGCAGGTGTGTAGCCTTAAACCATGGGGTAAACCCTGTGTACGGGCACTCACTGTTGATGAGTCGTGTGCCACCACAGCTCCCGTTCCCCTTGCAAGCTACTCTTAACACATAAGCAGTCTCACCACGTAAGTTTTCTGCTCGGGCAGCCAGAGCAGACCAAGACAGGATTTAGTAGGGAGCACAGCTCGGCAGAAAGGGAAAAGCTATTGAGGTATTTGTGTAGCAAGCAGATGACTGAGGGATGCGAGACACATCCCAGGCTGGGTGAAGCCACCAAGGGACAAGAGGTTGAGAGTATAAGAGGAGAATGATGATGAGTGGGCATGGCATTGGAGTGGGGAGATGGAGGTCGTATGAAAAATGGATACAAGAAAAGAAAATTAACATATATGCCTTTCTGTACACTTGTGATACTAGTGTACTTTCAGGGATTGCAGGTGCACAACCACCACTCATAGTATAAAATCGAAGCATGCTGTGGAAACCTTGGTATAATATTCCTTGAAGTTCTTTAATTGAAGGAAATTTGGTAAACAACTTGGGAATTATTTGTTCACAGTAAACAAATTATTAGACAGCAAAAAATACTCCAAAGCCCCCAGCCGTTCAGAATCAGACTTGGGAAACAGGATATGGGATTTAGCATGCTGAGTAGTGTGAGACACTATTTTATTTAGACAACATGAAAAATAACAGGAAAGCAAACTTCTCATAGTGCCGAGAATCCCTAAGGATTTAAAACAGGGATTGTCTTTCTGCAACACGTCTGCAGGTGCAGGTGGAAAGATCTTTGAGTAGCAGTCACAGAGGAGATTTTTCTTAACTATGAACAACGCAAGAATATATATTTTAAAAGTCAGAGGGGCTGCTATATGGTTTTCGGGTAGTCCTGGTTTGGGTTAGATTGGGTAGGTGCTACCATCAATTCCTGTTTCAGCAGGGTTCATTTAAGAGTTTATTCCTGAAACGTTGGACTTCAGAACTACTACTTCTGTCTCCCGTAGGGCTGAGGCGCTACGTGGAGCACAAAATCAGCTTAGCTTACCTTTGTAGATGTGTACTGCGATGTTGGCGGGTCGGTGTGCTAATGATGTCTAAGCAGGGGAAGCGGCTGCGGCAAGCTGCGCTTCAAGCCTGAAGCTGCACAGGGCCATTATGGGAATCCGTGCTCCCCAGACGGGGCATGCATACGGTTTCACCACCTCACCTTTTGCTGTGGAAAGAGGGGTGCCATAGAAACGACTCTGTCATTGCTGCTGTTTTATGTTGGTTCTTTGTCTGAGCTTCAAAACAACAATGTTCAAAGGAAAAGCTAGGGTTTAGCCCGATGTAATTCCAAAAATTTATTACGTATAGTGCCTCCCAAAAATATTAAATACTGAGGATCTCCCTGTTCAGACTGGCATTCACAGATTTCAGAGGACTTCTCTGAAGAGGGAGGTTTTCTTTTGAACCCTTGCCATAAAATTGCCTCCTATGCATTAGTGCTGCTGATTCCCAAAGTAGTTGTGTTACAGTGGTCCTGTTTGCAAAATTTTAAAACTCTTTTGGGATAAAATAGCTACACCAATATTAAAATACATCTATTTAAAAAATCTGGAAATCCTACAGCTT
The DNA here is from genome assembly GCF_000687285.1 of Phaethon lepturus. NCBI lineage: Eukaryota > Metazoa > Chordata > Aves > Phaethontiformes > Phaethontidae > Phaethon > Phaethon lepturus. Next base: position 58,463 of record NW_010524117.1, read on the forward strand.
TGTGATGGTAATAGAACCATTAAACTGGACTTTGTCTGCAGCTTCCACTGAGGAAGCAAGCTGAGAAGTGCACAGTCTTTCAGAGAGCAGGAGTCTTCTCTGGAAGGCAGAATGGAGCTGTGACATTTAGCAAGGTTGGAGGTTCTTTACTTACTGACCGAAGAGTTAATGCTTAGTAGACCAGAGGAGCGGGATTTAGGCTACGCACTCCTATAACAGCCTGTCTGACAGCTTGTTCTGGAATATTGTCTTAAGTTTTTTTAAATAACAAGGATTAATGAGAAAAAACAAACCCAGAGTGACAGTATCTGAGGATACAGACATTACAGGATCTGAAAGAAGAGAATTTATCTGGTGAGGAGATGGCGATGCTGTGGGTTTCTGACATTGTTGTATTTTTTCATCAGGCAGCTCCCCTTTCTCTCCTGCCTTCATGAAGTCATATATTGGGACTGTCTTGGAGATACAGTCCCTGTTCTGTAATGGTTGGCTTGCTTTCATGTCTTCCTTGTCTTTCATTCCTCTTCTCTTTCATGAATCACTATTACCGTAACTTTGTTCTGAGCGTAACTGTGTGGGGCAAAAAAGTATTTGGGTGTAAAAATCAGAAGACTGTGAAGTCGTATGGTGCCAGGTTTACTCTTTTTTTATTTTAAGAGGAAAAACTTTATTTGGAATTAGATGAATGAGGAAATCAGGGATCTTACATTTTTAGAACTTGCTGAGGGCCTTTCACAAACAGCATGTTAGTTTCTAGGAGACACAAGTTTTTTCAAGTATTTTCAAGTTGTTATCAAGTGTGCTGCAACTAATCATCCAATTTATTGTGTTTATCATAGGAAATAAATAGCCCTTCATTTGCAGCTTCAAGCTTTCCTGAAAAGGTATTGTTTGGGTGAACTCTAGATCAATACAGAACCACTGTGAGCTGTTTGAGGAAATATTTTCATTGGTTTCACTGAAAGTTTAAGTGAGGAACTAAGGTCAATTCCTGAAAAGTTCTTAGCACAACTTCTGTCTGATTTTATTTCAATTTCAGAGTGCTTGCAGAATGTTCAGAACCTAAACCAATTTGGACTGTAACTTATGGTCCTGATCATAATAAGAGTAAAATATATTATTGCTTCTTAGTTTGCAACATTATGTTTTGAGGCATTTTTAGAAAAGTGATACAGCTATGTATGTCTCTGTAGTCTCACCAGGCAGAGGAGTCTTTAAGCCAGTGTGTAGCCTCCTTAAGCCTCTTGTAGCATCAAATTTTGAGAGAGCAAGAGCTGGCAAAGAAACGTATTTCTAAACATATGTTAACTTCAATGAGGCCAAGATATTTAATGTATCTTAACATATCTAATATATCCAATATAACAATATTATAAAACCATTACATGCTGTCCTAACTGTGGAAATAGTAGTGATTATAAATGTTTTTCTATAGGTTTTCATTTTAAAAGTTTGCTTTCACAAATTAGCACTTTACTTTTTTTTTTTTTTTTTTGAGAGCGAGAGAGAACTGCATGAATCAGGGAGTTGCATGTTAGTTTTCTAGCAGTTTGATGCTATAGGAGTACTGCTATCAGAACTTTGTCTCCGAAAGTTCAGTTTCATATTTAATTATCCTGTAAGCTATATCTGTTTGGGGTTTTTTTTAATGACATCAGGTAAAATTGTAGTCACTTTAGTATATTTTCTATTAAAATCAAAGATAAATAGAAATATGTGAGATAGATAGATAAATATTTTTATGAAAATATTTTCTGGTACTTGCTTTAGTGCAGACAATATAATTTTTCAGCATTGTCCTGAAGAATAAGAATTAGAAAACAAAATGAAATTCTCTGTTTTCATAGCTCAAGATGAAAGGAAAGTTAAATCACAAAGATTTAGATTACAAAACCATCATACTATAGAAATAACTGTTCAATTTGCCATATATGTTTTCTTTTTAATTACTAATTGTGGAAGACATGATAGTTTTTTAAGGGCTTATGAAAAGGGTGTTCTTCTGCAGACAGTCTTCTGAGTATACTTGCTAAAATTAAGGTATTAAGTCATGGTTAAAACTGGTAAATCTTTTACTGAGTAACGTTAGAAACTTCACTTACACGTTCAATTAATTTGATTATTTTTACTATTATTTAATTAACTAACCAGTCCAAACTCTGTCAAGTGCTGTGCAGTCACAGAGCTAAACATGATTCCGCTCCTTCAGAACTTGCAGTTTTACAAAGGTACAAATTCAACAGCTGAGACACAATACGATGCATCCAGATCCAGATCTCACCTGGTGAGCTCAGGGGTAATATTTCGTTCAGTAGGAATAAAATCTGATGGTACTGAGAAGAGAGACATTTTGATGAAAGTAATTCTGCTATGCTCAGCCATTGCGGCTGAACTGAAACTTCTCTCATTGGACCTCTGGCTAGTGGAGAAACGTATGTAAGATACAGTACTACAAGGTCAGATGCTGTGAGGGGAATATTAAAGATACTAGAAAACTTGGAGCTCAGAATTTTCTTGGGTGTTTTTTTATTTGTGTAGCTGATAGGCCTGCTATTTTTATGTACTGTAATTCTTTAATTATTCCCCTGTATTATTATGCATTTGTACAACTGCAATAAAAGACAATTATGAAATGTGTAACATGTAAAAAATTATTCAAATATGCGCACCGATTCATAACACACAACTGACTTTTACACATAGCAGAGAAAAAAGAATATTAAAAAAAAGCCAAAAATCCTCATTCATGTTCCATTGTTTCTCTTTCCTGTAGAAAGATTTATATAGATCTGTTCAGACTGAGGCATTCTAAGGAAATGGATTGTTTTGCTTCTATAGGTAAGCAAAATGAAATGTATTAAGAATTGCATTTATGACTAGAATATTAGTGTACTTTGGTGAGTTATCCATACGTCCAAATAGCATATAGTTAAGTGGTTCACAATGTGATCAGCACGAAAAAAGTAATCCCTTCAGTGACAAGAAATTTTGCACTATGGAAATGAGTCATTTTATCAAAAGGAATCA